>NC_056727.1:321150917-321299408 GCF_019279795.1 Protopterus annectens | reverse complement strand
AGTTTTTTATTTATTTATTATTTGCTTACTGTAAAAGCCCATTTTCGAGTGGAGTCACTTGGGAGTAAAATGCTCCACACTTGCCCTGAGAAGTCGTTGATTGGAGGTCTGGATTAAATTCCAATGTAGCACACTCATCAAAGTAATAAGATCCGATTTTGACATATACTATATGAATCTTTAAGGAGTTTTTGTGAAAGATTAAGCTTTGTTGCATCTTAAATTGGAAGAATTAGAAGGTATCATATGTTAAGATTTGCATTTGGAGTATGTAAACAAAGGTAGAGGAAACAGATGGAAATGGAAGGTGACTTATAGCAGTGACGAGAGAAGTACTTGTGGCTGATTTTACATACTGAGAGAGCCCATTTGAGAGATATGGGAACAGATTTGCTGACTTGTTGAGGGATGAGAATAAAGACAGTACTACTAACAGGGAAATGGGCAATCCATTGTTAGAAAGAGGTGGTATAGGTCCCTTCTGTTAAACATAATGTACTTTAATTTCGCTAAGCAGATCTCTGTGTAAAAAACAAGCTTCAAAAAGGAGCTAAGTTGTGGGAGACAGCATGAAGCTGTAACTTTTTTTTTTTTTTTTTTTTTTGTAATTTGGCTTTGGAAATGAACTAGTTCAGTTTATAAGTTTGAGGGAAATGGAGAGGGATTGCAAAAGCTTTGACAGGGTACAAGGGCTATTTTTTTAAGTAATTACAGACATGATGTAGGGGAGAGAATAAACAGAGGATCTAGCCTGCCACAGATTTTTGTGCAATGGTGAGGGATAAGTTATTAGTTCAAAGTTGAAAGGAGATGTAGGGTGTTATTTTAAGTGGGCTGGGCTAGAAGGAAATGTGGTAGGAGTGGCAACACTATAAAGGTGGGAAAGGGTGGGGCAACTGGGGAATGGAGGCGAGAGAGAAGGGAACAGGCTATTAATCGGTGGAACTGGCAGCCAATCAGTTTTATCATTCACAGTGGCGGAACTGGCAGCCAATCAGTTTTATCATTCATAGTGGTGGAATTGGCAGACTGCTTGATCCTTAGTAGTAGTCTATATGCAAGTTGTAAAGTAGAATTAAGAGAGTGAACACATGCAAATCTGACAGAGTGGAGAGAACGGTACCCCTCCAATACAGCAACAGAAATGGCAAAGTCCATCTTGATGGTCACTTGGGGCCACTGGAAAATGGGGGAGGGAGCCCCCTGTTCAGCACTGTGGCCACTTACCTGGGAATCTCTATAGAGACTGCAGTGATGTCAGGGATACAAGCTGACAGCAAAACTTAAGTTACATCAACATTTTCTCACTGGGGTCCGAATGCAGTGATACGTCAGCAATTTGAGGAGAGTATTACTGCTGAAACTGAATTCATCCTAAAGTCTTGGTGAGTACCTTCATGAGGTGGACTCTGGTTTTCACCAAGACAACACTGATATATAGACTGTATTTATATAGCATACATCATAGACAAAAGTAGGGTAAAAATTCAAAAAGAGTTGGGTGCACAAGACTCAGAATAAAAAAGTGCTCAATCCTGATAGGCTCATTGGTGCCAGGACTGGAAAAGATTGGTGCCAGGACTGGAAAAGATAACAGTGTAGAATCCTCAAAATACGGAAGCATTCCTACAATGGGGCCAGGCCAGGAACAGGGGGAGGATGGCCCCCTGTTGGACAAGGAAGTAGTAGTCCACAAAAATCACAAAAAACTGACAGGTCAAAGAAGAGCCATGAAGAGCCATAAAGACGATAAAGTAGACTATTGAGGATAAGAAATAAATTATGTATTGTTACTATTATGCAAAAATCCCAGCATTGCCAGACACAAGATATACAAAATGATTGAGAGAGAAATTAGAGGAAAGAAAAATACTTCCACAAGAAAAACTGTCAGAAGATTCAAATAAAAATTTGTATTCATTAGTACAACAGATTGTGAAAAACAGTAAACAGATCAAGAAACTTTGATCTGTTTGGAAAAAGAAGCATTTATGGAAGTTTGAAAATATAAACAACAAAACCTAGAGAATTTTGAAATGTATAAAAAAAGAAATATGGAAATGGGTTGTTCCATTTCTTTATAGAACCTTCTTTATTGAATCCTCTTTACAAATAGAAGTAATGCTGTTTTCATTCTGCATAATATACAATATATATTTATATAAATATATATTTTTTTACACATATATATTTTTTACATATATTTGTGTGGTAGTAAATTCTTATTCTTAAAATGAGTGTAAATATGTGTTTAGCTGTGAAAGTACTAATCTTTTTATTACATGTTTAATAATTTTATATAGATTTATTGTGATCTTTAGTCTTGAAAAAGTTAAGTCTGACTTATGCCTGGTCCTTTAAATTTCATTGTTTATTTAATTAATTAATTGTTTAATTATTTAATTATGTCTTTAAGCATTTTTTGTATTTAAATTGTATTCCAAACAGTGTTATCTTGTCTGATGAAGGTTGAGCAACTGGCTTGACCGAAAGCACTTACAAGGTATTAGTATTAAAAGCCCGTGTTGTTTTCTGCTAAGCTGCTTCCTTGCCTTTTGTTTTTTTAAACAGATTGTGAAAAACAGTAAACAGATCAAGAAACTTTGATCTGTTTGGAAAAAGAAGCATCTATGGAAGTTTGAAAATATAAACAACAAAACCTAGAGAATTTTGAAATGTATAAAAAAAGAAATATGGAAATGGGAAAGAGAGAAATTTGATATAGTGCAATATTTATGCAAAGGAGAAAGCCAAATTAATCTATATAAAGAAGGCAGCTCCAAAGATATTCGAAGATAAATACAGGTAAAGGCATCTGGATATAGAAAATTTCACAATAAAAAATATCACAAAGAGGGAATTTAGAAAAGAAGATTAGTAAAGTAGAAATTAAAAAAAATAGAAGTTGAAGTTATGGAGTTCCTGGGAAGTGAAGGATTTAGTGTAGAAGGTCTAACACAGGTTACATCACAGCACGACAGAGTCCCCAAAGTAAGGAGAAGCAGGAAGATCAGGAGACATCGAAAGAAGAACTATGGACATGGGAAAGAAATAAGATTTAATATGGTGTAATATTTATGCAATGGAGAAAGCAAAACTAACCAATACAAAAGAGCAGCACCAAAGATATTTGAAGAGAAATACAGGCAAAGGAATCTGGACATGGAAAATTTTACAATACAAAAAATAAGAAGACAAAGAGGAAAAGGAGATTAATAATGGAGAAGTTAAAGAAATAGAAACTGATGTCATGTAGTACCTGCAAAGTGAAGGATTCAGTGTAGAAAATCCAATTCAAAAAGCACCACAACAGGAGAGAGCAATGGATATCCAAATTAAGGGGAAACCAGTGGGAACAGGAAGCAATTGGGCAGGTGCCATATGAAGATAATTTGGCGCCTTCAGCAGGAAACCAGTATATAAATGTTCACTTGAAGCTAGACAGCAAGGAAAGGCAGTAAACTGGAAACTATGATGCAGACACTGTTGAGGAGTGATAGACCAGTGAGTTGCCATATGACAGCGCAATGGATGGCACAGGATGAAACTAAAGAGAGAGAATGTGTCACAGGAAGATGCTATAGAACTTTCTACAGAATCCCCGCAGGGAATGGAAAACAGAAAACGTGCCTCAGTTTAGATGAAATGAGCTAAGAAAAGAGTTGATTGATTTAATACAAATGAACACAGTAATTAGGACTGTCCACAGAGATCCATGCGATATAACAGAAGTAAACAGGATATATTACTATGCAGCTAAATTAATAATTGATAAAGTTCTACCACAAAAACACGGGGTAGTGAGTGAAAGGACGGGGAGAAATAGAATACCATCATAGAAGTATTGAACAGAGAAAAATATAAAGAAATTAAGACAAGAAGTGTCACTGTTAGAAGAATATAGAAGAGGGAACAGATCAACAAAAATTCTAAGAAAGATAGACGTGATAAAAGCAATGCACAATATTATAACGGACCATGATCTATCATGCACTATCGCAAATAAACTAAAAATCTCAGCACAGGTGGAAAAAGTAAGAGATACACAGATAAATATAAAGGAAAAGTACAAAATAAGTAATTTATTGATGACCCAAAAAGTTTGACAGAGAACTGGGAAACAAGATAAAAGGAATTGAAAATCTGCCAAAAAAAAGTAATGGATACATTTTGGAAGTATCTATAAAGATCCTGTGGAACGCAACAAAGATGCTAAATGGATAGAAAAAGTAAAAGAAAGAATAAAAAGTTTAAAGGTACAGGATATGAAATGGGATGAAGTAACAGCCAGAGAGATTGAAACAAAGTTAAGAAAAGCCTCTAATTGGAAAACCCCAGGCCCAGATGCAGTACCTAACTTTTGGTTAAAAGTATTAACACCTTTGCACAAAGATTTAGCCACGAGTAAGATATCCACACCCTGAAGAGGCACCAACCTGACTAACAACAGGAAAAACAATGCTCTTACTTAAGAGTGAACCTGCAAGCTACCCTAAAAATTATATGCCGATAACCTACCTTCCGATGACGTATAATCTATACATGGGAATTGATGCAGACAGAGTTTACAGTCATTCAGAAGAAAACTCAATTATGGCAGTAGAACAAAATGGCAATAAAGGAAAGTCATATGGAACAATGAATCATTTGTTGTTAAAGTTATAGTGGAGAACTGTCAAAAGGGGAAGAATCTAAGAATGGCATAGACTGACTACAAAAAAGCATTCAACAGTATCCCACATTCATAGATAAAAAAGTGCTTAAAATGTATATGATACACCCTACACTGATTGACTACATTACAGTGACCATTAAACAGTGGGAGACTACTCTGCAATTAAGCCATGATAAAGGATAAAGTATTATCCCAGGGATAAAAATTCAAAGGGGAATATTCCAGGGTGAGTCTCTGTCACCGCTGCTGTTCTGTCTTGCCCTTAACCCATTAAGCTGTCTATTTAACAGCTTAGGCCATGGCTATAATTTGGCTCCTAGAAAACAAAGTGTAAAAACTTCCAATCTTCTTTGTCGATTTAAAAATTGTATAGCTCATCAGATGAGGAATTGAACGCACAACTGCAAGTTGAATGTCACTTGGTCTTGATAAATGTGCAAGAGCATCCTTTAAAGCAGGAAAACTGCAGCACCAGGAAAATATCAGTCTGGGACAGGAATGTGATATAAAAGAACTTGAGCAAGAGAGAGTGTATTAAATATTTGGGAATTGATGAAGGATCAACAATAAAACATGTACAAATGTGAATAAAATTTAGTAAGGAATACTTTAGAAGACTTAACTCACCAAATGATTTATAAAAATCAGTGCATACCAAGATTATATATTCCCCTTTCTGAAGGAAGGATTGGCTTCCTTGAAATTGACTGCATGTACAGATCTGCAATCGTGGGACTCCACACATCTGCTGACCTCACAAGAACCAAATGTAGTGAAAGTTTTTAACATGAGGAGAATAAATCTAAGATGACTTCTCTGCTTTATCTAGCAAAAGCATATCGGGAGTCAAGCAGGAATGGAAATAAAACCAGAAATAGATAAAAATCAGGCAGCAACTGCATGTGCTAAAAAAACAAAATAAAGACTATAAAGTGAAGGACTAGATGAGAAGTCAAGAAATGTGGAAAATGCATAAATTCAGCTGCAAGTATAGACAACTTCGGGAAGAACCTCATGTTGATCAGGAACAAATGCAGGAATGGTTAAGGAGAGGCAAATTCAAACCAAGAAATTAAATGTTAATATTGGTGGCCCAAGATAGTGGGCTACATACACGTTGGTTTACAAAGTCCACTGAACATGTGGGAGAAACAAACAAATGTAGATTCGGTAAAACCGAATTGGAAACAGTCACATACCTTGTTACTGGTTGTGACATACTAATGGCAGAAGGACTGTCAACTGAAAGTCATAACAATGTGGCACAATTGTTGGGCTGGGGATTGTGCAAACATTATGGCACTAAAGTGGATGAAAAACAGTGGAAACATGAGCCACAAAGCATCACAGAAAATGTTGAAGTTTACTTCACATGGGATTATCTATTACCAACAGTTCAAAAGACAGATGCTAGAAAAACAGATATAGTGGTCTATGAAAAGAAGACAAATGCAACATTGATTATTGAAATTGCCACAGACATTGACTACAGTGTCTTGCGTACAGAGAGACACAAAGTCATAAAATACTAGGATTTGCAGGCAGAAATGAGAGCAATGTGGAAGAAAAATACCCAGACAGTCTAAAACATAGTAGAAACAATGGGTCTTATAAAAAAGAATCTACAATCATATTTAGATATGTTACTGTTACCAATACACGTAACTCCGTATGAATTGCAGAAGGAGTCATTAATGGGCACATTGCGGGTGCTGCAAAGAGCACTTCTGGCTGACATCAAAGATTGAAACAATACTAATTTCATGAACTTTAATTGTACTTTGACTTAGGAATGGGGTCCATTTCTCTCATGGTATTAGAAACCCAAAAGATTTGGAGAAATTAAAAAAAAGGGAGTGGGGGTATGATAAAATGATACAAATGTAAATGTAAGGTTTGCTTTAATTTTATCTCTACATATAAAATAATGTAGGTCTGAGGACCATTACCTAGCCAGAGAATGCCTAGTTCTCACCCTTCCCCAATGAGATGAACAGGGCAACTGGGTGAAGGTAGTGGAGTCATCTATCAGTTCCAGTGGGGAAAAAGAAAATCTAATACTCTGATCAAATATTTGGAAACTCCAAACCAACATCTACAGTTTTAATGAAACATATAGATACACTAGAAAAATTATATACAAATAAGTACATGATGTAGTGCTAATTCTAAATATGTACTAAGTGCCAATTCAAAAGTGGGCAATAAAGCTCACTTGGGAGAGCATTAGACTGAAGATCTAAAGGTCCCCCCTGGTTCAATGCCAGGTTTCTGTATGGAAACCTTTGGGCCATTGTGGTCTAGTGGTAGAGGACCGGACTCCCAAGTACAGCTGAGAACATGGTGGGTATCATTGTCACTTAAGTATATTTGCCCAGCTGGGAAATTCTATTTTTCCCTACAGTCCAGGGGACAGCCATCTTCAGAAAAACCACACTACAATCATTTTAACTAAAACATATTACAAAATAATGTTAAAATATTACTAATTATTATCATAATGTCATTATGACACAGACAATATCTGAAGATGTCCCTGTAGCTGGAAAGTCATCATGCATCAGTAGAAGAAGGGTGAACTTACAATGCATAAAGAGGTTGGAGATCACAACTTTCTGTTAAAACTTTGTAAAGATAGGAATAACCAACCTCCCCCAAAAAATACTAAGCAGATATACTACGCAGCAGCACTGATACATTATTGTTTTATTGCGCTTAAGATGTATTCTTTAAGCACTTGAGCAACTTCACTATGTATGCTAAAACACTAAATGTCCAAAAGTGCAAGCACTCTAGATTAGGTACTAAATTGCTGGTCACAGTGCTTATTCTTGAAATCTTGCTGAATCAAGTCATCAACTACTATTCTACTGCACAACTACAAGGATGTATAATGTAATCTTAACCAAGATAAGTAATTGCCAATTGGAAATATTACACTCAGTCCCAGTGCGCTCAACCTCATATCTCCAAAATAACGGATAAAACCAAAAATAAACAAACCTTCTGGAGCGTTTCTCCCCAGGCATCCATTGAAAATGGGCTCTGCCTCTGTCCCAGTCAGACTTTTGCTATACATAAATGTTAAATAAATAAGCAGAGACAAATGCTGCAAATCAGGGATACTTTTTAAAACAGTTACTATTAACTTGAAAAATGGACAAAATAAGAAGTAGTGGTGTCACATTTTCAAAATCCCAAAGTGGAACATTTTTCACAGAAACATTAAACTTTGCAGCCTTGCAGGACAAACTACTGCCACAACCAGTGCAAAATATTGCACTTCACATTTTTGCTAAAATGGAATGTGCACCCTTGTAAAATGTGGGTCGTTTAGATTCTTTGTACCACATTAAGGTGCTTTAGAAGAATCATCAATGTTTTATGCAACAATCAGAGGATCATATTTCCTTTCCTAGCAGTTGTCCTTTTTCCCCCGGAAGACACAAATAGGACGTGCCTTGTATAAAGAGAGCCATATGATAATTCTAAATAAGACGTAAATGAACGTACATTTTCTGATGTAAATGAAGTCTCATATTGTAATAAATGTCGTTATTTATTAAATGTAATGCACAAACTTTACTGCAAAAAGAGGGATTTATGAATGGCACAACGACATTGAGTCAAAATCAATGACGTCCCAGATATAATCAGAGGCAGGTGAGATTTGCTTGACAGCAGCAACAAACTTACCTAACAAGTCCTTTCCACCCGTTGACGTACTCATCTACTAGAACCTCTTGTGCCTCAGTAAGGCATGCACGAAAAGTCACCAGCACTTCTTTTAGAGAAAATTTTTCCTCCTGACTCACATCAGCCATCTTCAAGGGAAAATAAACTAAAATAAAAAGAAGATTAAAAACCCGATGAATATGATATGGCCACCAGTTAAAAGAAAAAAAACAGCCGTCATGTTCTTACTTAAGGTATTAGTATATGTTAAGTGAAGATCCTTTTAACATGCTGGGGGGTATGAGGCAGGTGCAGCAGGGTGCATTATTCGGTCACACAAATGCCATGACATGGTCCCGATAAATACCCAGTGCTCCGGTTGTCAGCCTTGAAAGCTAGATGTCAAACTTCCTGAACTCTAGAAATAAAGGACAGACAGACACAACGGTTGTCAGCCTTGAAAGCTAGATGTCAAACTTCCTGAACTCTAGAAATTAAGGACAGACATATACATGTGTGGAGCAGCCATCAGAAGGAGCAAAGTGGAACAGAACTGGCAAGGAATAAGTGGAACACGGGAGCCGCTTGGCAGGTGCACCAAGCATGAACCGGGTTTTCCCATGACTGGATCTTTTTAATAAACATACCAATTATTACATTAAGTAAATGATGAGAGGTTCCGAAAAAAGAAAACCTCGCGCGTGTCTTAACAAGATAAGTAAATTGTAAAATGTTAAACACACTGACAAGATAAACTGGGTAGAGTTTAAATTCTAAACAAAAAAAGTATAATTCAATAACAGAGATACAGACCACTGAAAGACCAACGATAAACGATCGAATAGTCAGTCACACTTACCAGTAACTTAGAAGCCGCAAACACAGGAAGTGCTTGCAAAACACACCTTTTGACAAGCAGGTGGCAATGCCCTTCAAGGAGCCACGTGATCGCAACAGTAGCCACTCCCACAACAAGGTTTATTTACTGTTGCTATAACCTCGTGGAAAACCGATAAGCAAAATGAATCATTTTCAGGTTTAGCGGGCAGCTCTTTACTACGTGGGAAAAAAATGAGCAGCAAACGTCCTGAAATTTTAAGAGAAAAATATGTCATTAGTTGTCTTTAAAAGGTTGCATAACAGTTATTTTATATATGAAGCACCCATATGTTACAAGAAACAGCACGAATAACTCAAATGCTACAAGAATAAACTTTTATTTTTGCAAAAAAAGTGAAGTTCTGTCATTTGCACTGGCTGTAGATATGGTTTGTCCTGCAAAATCTCATGTTTCTGAAAAAGTACCACTTTGGGTATTTGAAAAGGCTACAACCCAAACCCTAGTCCTTGGCAGGAATTCACACAAAACGTTTAACAAAAGTGCTTCTACCCATTTCTACCACAACACGTATTTGGAAATCACCACTAAATCT
The DNA here is from genome assembly GCF_019279795.1 of Protopterus annectens. Classification (NCBI taxonomy): domain Eukaryota; kingdom Metazoa; phylum Chordata; order Ceratodontiformes; family Protopteridae; genus Protopterus; species Protopterus annectens. The sequence goes on along the minus strand of NC_056727.1, from coordinate 321,289,625 downwards.
GAAATATATTAATTATTGGTTGATGATGTAAAAAGGGGAACGAGTATTTATTTTTGAGAACCGCTGAAAAATACCATCTGAGAATCACACAGCTTTCCAAATATTATACAGCATACCACTCAGCAACCCACATAGTGAAAGAAATAGTTGATTTCTTTCCGGACAAACCGGAAATAAAACTAAAGGGTCATCACTTCAACTAATTGGAGCGCTAGTCTTGCAGACCACGTGAGAAGATATAATCGTATTGGCGATTGAAAACAAGGAAGCTATACAAATTTTGAAAAGAAAATGTGCGTAGTGGATTTGTGCTTTGCAAATTCGTTTTGGAATGTGTTTCTTGTTCTTATCTGACATGTGCGTGTAGTTATTTTCGTAATAAAGTTCTATGTTGTTTGCATAACTAATAGCGAAAGAAGTTTGTGTAAAGATTAACTCGGTGCCTTTTAGTTTCTCAGCAAATAAAGTAAGGGAAGGAAAGCCCACTAGCCCAGTTGCCTTAATAATTTTTACCCTGACTCATAACAGGTTATATTTTAGTTTGTGTTATCTGCCAGAATGCATACCGTGATATATAGTTCCGTTTTCTTATACCAAGCATTATGTTTTAAAATATCTCCTTTTTGATATACCATTTTTTCTGTGCTGCAGCTCATTTGCCCTTACTATATAACTCAGAAACCACAAGCGGTGTAGCTGTACCTAGTACATATCTCTTGGTTATGTTTTGTAAGATACGTTGTATTAATCTGAACTGTGACACAGCAAGGATAGGGCAATGCTCGCTCTGCTCAATTGAGTTTTACAATGAAAACAAACACATTATGGGGTGGGGGTGCCATAACGATTAAGGTGTTTACCTCACAGACACAAGATCCAGGGTTTGACTCTCACATGGTGTAATTGGCAAGGCTTAAAATGTCTCACAAGGGCAATTAGCCGGGCACTAATCTATTATGAAACTTAATAGTTCTTGAAGCCCCCTTTACCAATGGTTTCTGTTTCATGCCTTTTCTCAAGTTTGCTGTCCTGTTCGTCCTTCTTACTTGTCGTGGCGTTTATTTGGTAAAACGTGGAAGAAAGTCATTGCACGTAAGGTGTTTCTTTTCTTTGCTCTGATTTGCTTTGTCTTTTGTTTCCCAGTCTCTCCTTAATTTTGTTCATGTTGTATTAGTGTCTGATGCTTCACTCTTAGATTCTTCTTTCCTTTGCATTTTAAGGTGCATTCAGAGTTGTTTGTGTTCTTGTTGGTTCTACATGAATATGTCCTTTATCTTCACGGGTATATGTTATTAAAAGCAACATATTTTGTTGTATTATGGCTTTCCAGTTACTAAGTTCAGTAAAATTGTCGTGATTGATATCCAGCAAGCCTCTTATCTATCTAAAAAAAAACGTTTGTTTATTATATTAAAAAGGTGAAAGAGAAGGGGAAAAAAGAAAAACACAACATTCCATCAATGACAGTAATACATTTAATACACCTATTAATCAAATCTATTTTGATAGCTATACTGTATAATGATTAGGAAGTATTAAACAATCTAAGATTATCTTATTGTTCAGATAGGCATCGCCATGTCTTAAACTAATGAATAATTTCTGTATACAACTTTGGTAGCTTTATGGTTTGAGAGAGAGAGAATATTTTTTTTCCAGTACAGTAACATATTGGCTTATTTTTTATTTTTTTTTTTTTTTATCATTTTGGTTAACTTCTGTTAAGTTAATGATATAGACTTGAAAGAAATTAATAACTTTTGCTATTAAAAGTAAACTGAACTAGTTCTGGCCTTTCTGATGTATTCTTGTAAAGAAGGTAAATGCTGTATGTAGTTTGGGTAAAAATAAAGAAATGAAAGTTAAAAGTTGCAAGTTTTATTTTTGGAAAGATAACACATCTAATGGAGCAGTCATTTGCTTTCAAAAAGTACCCAAAATTTTAATCCTAGCTTATTGTTTGTGTCCACCTTCTGAAGCATGAAGTGTGAAGGTATCTGTGGTTTAGTATATGGCTAATGATGTATTTTACATGGCTTAGAAGCATTGCCTTGAATATTGTATTGATGTACTCTAAAGAATGTTTTTAAAGGATTCAAGTTCCAAGTTAAGCAGATTGTTCCAGGATTGTGTGATATCTGTATAGCAAGGATTCTAAACTGTTACTAGGAAACACATACATAGGTTAGGGCGAGAAAACCCACCAATGTGGTGCTTTTCTAGTTTGTTTGTAGATGCTGTCAGCCTTAGTGCAGTTGACATATTTTAGGAGCACTGGTTCCTTAAGGTGGCCTGATGGGAAGTGATTTGAGTAGTAGTTTGGGTCTGGCAACTTTTGTTTTACATTCAGTTTGTAAAGTAAGAATATAGAGATTGTTTTATTTTGCTAGTGGTTTGTAGTGGAAGTATTTCAGTGTTAGAAAGCAAAGATTAAGAGAATATTAACTCATGATGTTTGTATTTGTTTCCACATAAACAGATATTCTTAGCTGATTCAGTTTGATGGGAGAACAATGCAAATGTGTTCTACCTTGCATTTGTTTTGTACTATGAAGGACTGCCACATTCATTTAATAATTCCTTAAATTGTGAACAATAGTTGCCAAGATTTAAGTAAGCTAAAAACTAATCTGCATTTAATGATCCATTTATGTTGTGTCTGCCATCAGTCATATTGTCATCAGTTATTGACTGACTGTCCGTGCTAGAGCTTCTAAGTAAAAGGGCAACCAGAAGTGGAGAAAGGTAGTATGTTTAGCCAAGTAGGATAAATAAAAATACACAGGTAGTCTGACAATTTTTAATATAGTATTAATAATGTATAACTTTCATGTGTTCATACATACCTGGTAATGAGCATTTTGTACACTGGATTGTGATTGGATTTATGAATTGCCATTGTTAAGACAACAGGAAGGTCAAATGTTTATTTCAGAAAGATCCATGTTACCTTTTTTCAGATGTTTTCTCTGTATATAGACCGGATACCAGTAAATGTGTATGAACTTTGGGTGCCGTTGCTGGTAGAAGTATTTTATATTATTCTGAGTTGGAAATGGTCAGTATAAAAATAGATGTTCTTCTAATGTGAATAATAATAGATAGTTTGTAAATGTTAATTTAAACTGAAATTGGTTTATATGAGTAATTTTGGACTTGCCTTTTTATGGTTCTTTTGTTTTTTAACATTTGAAAAAACTTGCCAGTTAATGCATCATTTTTTATTTCACCAAGTAGTGGTGCATATTAGTTGGAGAAGCAAACCTAAACTTAAAATTGTAACCCATCTGTTTTTTTTGTAGCTTTGGGAACTTTTTTTGAAGTTTTCATAATGTCCTTTCATGAGACTTGTTCTAAAATAATTGTGTAACTCCAGTTTGGAAGGAAAAAATCTTCCCAAAAGTATTGTGATTTGGGGGGTTATATTTGAGGCTTAATTTAATGACTTGAGTAGAACTTGATGTGGCATTAACCTTTTTTTTTTTTGAAATGTTAAGTGTTTACGTGCTTTGTTTACTGTGGACCTCACCCTTATTTATTTTTTATTTAGATCATTTAAAGTATATTCTGATTAAAATATTATTTGTTATAATTTGCTTGTGCTAAAGTTTTGAAGACTTCAAGTTTTTTTTGCATGTTGTCAGAAAATCTTGAAATCATTAACTTTAATCCTTGCTTTTATGTTGAAGTATTTTGTCATGATCTTGTTGCTTCAGATTTCTTGTTCATGTCCCTTAATACTGTAGTTTCCAATGTATGCTTTTAGCAGTACTTAAATTTATCATGATGTAAAGATGAATGATCTGGTTCTACCACTGGCATTTGTCAAAAATAATTTTGCTGTAACAGTGGTGTAAGGCAGCACAGTATGTTCGTTGAAATGTCAGATGATTATACAGTATCAGGATCGGATAAAGTTGTAAAACTTGATAAGACTGTACTGGGATTAACTGGAAACAACCGAAATGAGACTGAAATGAAAGTCTTTTATCTGTTATTTTCCCAAACTCATGTTGAACAGGTGCCAGTCTCTCCGTTATGGGACAAGACTTGTGTACTTTGGAGAATTCATTCTGAAAACACTGTAGTTCATTTAGTAGGGCTTTATTAGATGTTCACACTATCCGAATACTGTCTTCATTAACAGTGTTGATAAACAATTTCCAAAGTTACTGCCTGTCATATTCTGGGAACTTCCGTGGTGGTGCAGCGGTAGCATTGTTGCCTCACAGCAAGAGGTTCTCCTGTTTGATTCTCAGCTTGGGTTGGGAGTGCCTTCTGTGTGGAGTCTGCATGTCCTCCCCGCGGTTGAGTGGGCATTCAAAAGACATGCGTTGAATGGGCATGCCTTCGTTGAAGGTTGGGCGTCAGGCTGGCAACTCAACACCATAAAAAACAACTACCGATCATTAGCAGACCGGAGTTCCACTGTGGCGACCCCTAACTGGGAAAAGCCGAAAGACAAACAGCAACTGCATGTCATATTCTGATTGTCCTGAACTGAGTAAACTAAAATAGTCTTTATCTGACCTGTCTTCTGTACTCAGACTTGAATGCATGTATTGTAGCTTAATCATCTCTGTAATGACAGGTCGAACAAACTGACTGACCTCCCTAACTGTATCAGAAGTATATTTTAATAATACCAAAACCCTGTAATGCTTTACGCGCCCTCTTAGTCTTGGATCCCTTGGTTTCCACTGTAGCTGGCAAGATTGTATCTTTCCCTTGAGAAAAGAACATTATGTATTTCTGTATTTTCTGCACATTTTATGCTTATCTTTTCTTTCTAATAAACTGTCCCTCATGCTTGACCAGCAAGGTTATTCTTTCTTTCTGCTTAACTGTCTTTTATGCATAAATGAAATGCAATTCCTAGGCCTATTTTGCCCTTTAGCCTGTCTAATATCTAATAACTACTTTAAAGTAGAAGTTCCTAATCTAACAGTTACCTCTGAGGTCCCTGATGAAAGTCTATAGGGACCTACTTCTGTAGTAACCTTACATCTGTATTCTTAACTACTGTATACAGCTTTATGCTACCTGTCTCATAATCTGAAAATAATTTTTTTTATTTGCTAAACCTTCATTTTTAATTTTGACCACTGGGTGTCACTTGAGCATTTATAACTAGGCAATTGTTTACCAGGCTTGAAGCTGTTTAACTTTGATTTGATTTTCATATTACCTAGATTCTTTAAGTCTACGTTTTGATGTATGAGTAATATATTTAAAGCCTGTACATTTTTCTGAAAATGAGTGTCTTTTAATTCTGTGACTTTTAAAGCTGATCAACCTGTCTCTGTGAATCTTTATTTAAGTTAGACAGAGTACAAACTGTTAACCCTGGCTATTTTTCTTCCATATCACTATATGCTGTAATGGTAAAGTTACACTGTTTATTACCTATTTTTTTACCTTATGAACTGGTGCCTTCGTGTACTATGATGTCTCTCTCTTACAGCAAATGAAACTTTTTTTCTGTTGTTTATAGATTTATATCTTTAAACATTGTACTAGCCTATCAAGCATGATGATGGCTGTTTTCTGAAGACTAATTGAAATCTGCACTAAAGAGATAACTTTATAAGTGGTCTTGAAGCATAATTACCGTATCCTGTGTTAACTTGTGTCTGTACATTTTCTTTTAAATTTACTCTATAATGCTAGGGTTGGGAGGGTGGCCTAATGGTTGAGGTGTTTGCCTTACAAACACAAGGTGCAGGGTTGGAGTCTCACAAGGGATAATTGTCTAGGCTTAAAAAAATGGCTCGCAAGGGCAGTTAGCCTAGTATGAAACTACTACTACTACTACGAAACTACTTGCCTTTTTTAACATTTATGTGCTGTAATAGATGTCTGCCTACTAAATTTGGGTCTGAAATATTTTATGAATATTTATGAGCTGTAATAGTTTACTAAAACCATTACTTTTTGTATTTTAAGTTTATACCTTTACATTGTCTGTTTGTATTCTTTTAATTTTCTGACAAATGTACAGTAATTATGTAAAGTGTACCGAAATCTGTAAATTAATTGGCAAATTAAGCCTGCCATGTTATAGCTCGAGTATACTGGATAACTATTACTACCTATGTTAGATAACTTATTTTAATAAGCCTGTAAAAATAATTCTGTCACTTTACCCTGACTAATGACTAAATAATGTAATTGTTATTTTACCCTTAAAACTAATGCCTGAATAATGTGAAGTAACTGAGTATTATTTTTATATTCTGAGATTTGACTGAAATGTACTATACTGAACACATAACTGAATATGAATGTCATGGTTTAAATCTCAACTGAAATTTACATTAACATATACTGAACATTTAAATAGCTGTGTATATTCTGGAAACTAACTAAACTAATACTAAAAGAATATATTTTGCCAGTGTTAACTAAACACAGAAACTGAAACTGGTACATGTTATATTCTGAAAACCAAACTATTAGTACCTTTTTCTGTCAGTATTGTCTGAATATAGACTGAAAACTAGTACTGTTGTACAGTTGTCTGAAAACATGAGAACATGTTGACAGTGTTACCTGAACACAGATAAACTGAAATCTGTTATTGTTATATTCTGGAGACTAAACTATTAATATCTTTTTGTCAGTATTGCCTGGATATAGATAAAAACATAAACTGAAACTATTATTGTTATATAACTGTCTGAAACATACATACTTGCTTTAACTTATACATTTTGAATTTAAACAAACATTGAAGAAATGACTGAAACACATAGACAGTCAACCTCTGCACCACAGCTCTTGCCAGATTTTACTCTGCATTGTCCAAGTCACTGATGAGGTAAAGGAAGGCCTGCTTTAATGTTGAAGTGTCCTTTTTATAGTTGGGCCTTTTAAACCTCTTCTTTTCATTTCTTGTGCAAGGCTGGGTAACTAAAGTTCTTGATTATATTTAGTATCAGGTCCTTAAAATAACATTTGCATCTTTAACAATTATAAACTGATAACATTGCTTATTGGCCTGACCTTACATATTTACATTTTTCTGCATGAAATAAACGCTTGTAGCTTTAACAACTATAAACTGATGGCATTGTTTAATGTGCTGACATTCTTTTTAAATTTTTCTGCATGCATAATCCTTTGCTGCTAATAAGCTCTTGCAAGTCTGTAAGAAAACTGATAACATCAAATGAAACTAAATTAGTAATGTAACGCTGCATTTCTGCACCTATATGAAATCAATTTTGACTTGAACTTTTTACGTTCTCTCTCGTGACCCTTAGATTTTAACATACTCTTCTATGAGTGAAACTCCACCCACTGTCTCACCATAGCCATTTCTTTAGCTGATGTCATTTAACCTTTCAGTAGTACTGAATGCTGCAAGATTTTATTATTAGTCTACAATTTTCTTGGATAAATTGATCTTTTACGTACTGCCTTATGGTATACAGTACTATCTTTAATTTAGCTCGCTAAACTGGCTGTAATCTGATTTGATGCGCTTGGCAAACTGCCATCTCCGTACGAAACATACACAGTCCTAAACTGATTACATAATGTTCTCTTTTATACATAGGATCTGAACTCTTAACTGTATTGTCACCTTGACAATGTAGCATTGACTTTAAATTTTACATTCTGTAAACTAGCAAACATTATTTTCTCTGTCTGTATCATTGCTTATTGTTTATGCATTGCAACACTTTAATACAAAGCTCTTAACTAATGACTGCTAAACAAAACAATAACACAAAAAATTAATTTGCCAAATCTGTAACTATAGACCCTTTATTCTGCAAAGTAATTTGACTGTTATTTCTGATATACCTTACAAGACATAGAAGTATACGGTTACCCCTTTTTTTTTTTTTTTTTTTTTTTTTTTTTTTCAATAATCATTTTTTATTGTTTTTCACAACCATATTACAAATTCACACACTATGTACAGTATATACAAAATGCTTTCATTGGTTAACTTCAACCTCATGTATTGACAATAGATACAGCACTAACAAGCAAAAGAAAAAAACGTTAACAAATCAAAGCCAACAATCTGTATTATCCTGGCGTCCTAAACAGTATATAACTCCTAATAATCGTTTATCCAGCACTCAGGCCATTACTTAATTTACTTGCCACCTGAACTTTTACCAGTATGGGAGGCACTGATCTAGATGGATCTTTGATTACCAAACTCATCCTGGTTGCAAAAATGCAGCAGAGATACAAGTATGTGAAAAAAGTGCTACGACGTAGCATACAACAGCAAAGAAAAGAGTACAAAGTGAACAGAAACAATGACAATGAACATGGAAATACAATTAGTGAAGACATTAAAATGGAAGGATATCTTTGATGTAGGGTGATTGAAAGTATTAATGTAAGTAAGTATAGCTTTACAGAGATAGAAGGGCTGTTTAAAAGCAAACCTGGATAATGCAGTCCACACCAGTATACAAAGACAAGTTGTAATACTTTTGGAGCAGAAGAATGCAAATAAAGTCATTTCTGGAATTGTGAATATATATTTCCTTTGTTGATATGTATATAGTAGTCTTTCGATAAGCATGTGTTTAATATAAGTGTTTACACAGATGTGCTGTGCTTAAGAAAGACAATGAGGGAGCAAAGGCAGATAGATGTAGAAAGAATGTTAAAGAGAAACAGATGGACTGGTTAGTCTAGCAAGTAGGATGTATGTTAGATGGATATAGTGAGGTTATGTTAAAACTGGGAAGCAGTAGTATTCTGCTGTCTTACAGATGTCTAAGAGATTTATTTAATTTTGCGAGTGACGTGGAGTCTCTAATGCTTGTTGGTATGCTTCCATAGAGTTTAAGTCCAAATATGGACAAGTTGCGGTTGCTGAATTTTATTGTAGAGAAGGTGATGTATAGAAAGGGACATGTTCTTTCTGCAATAAAGTGTAGGATCTTTGGCTAATTGTGAATCTACCTATTAAAGACCTAAAGGAGTTTGAATAGAAGTGTGCCTGTCAGCAGCTCTACTGTTTATTGACTTGGAAGATATTTTGTTTTATGGGTTACTGAGCAGTGGTGGTCTGTGTTTGATGCAGGAGAGATGAAACAGAATATCTTGCTGGCTGTAAGTTATAGGAAGGTAAAGTGTTTCTTACTGGCTGAAGCAATGACTAGGAGTGCATATTAAAGTTCAGCCATAAATAGGTCTTTTCTGATGGCTTCTCTACCTGCATGGGAAAGAAAGCAGGAACTTTTCCTGGCCCAAAATGGTGTTTAGTGAATCTCTGCTTTGTTTTTTACATATGGAATTGAAAGTTGTGTTTTTGTTGAGATAGATTCCTAAGTATTTGAAGGATTAGGCAGTATCAATGGGGTTATTTTGGATGTCTAAGATGGAAAGGCTGGTAGAGCAAGATGAGAGGGGGGGGGCCTAGGGGGGGCCCACGGGGCAGGGTGGTCATTACCCTTAACAATCAGTGATGTTGATAGCACCCTATACAAACAAAACTACAAAACAGAAGGTGGTGGTACTGATAACACATGTAAGGTAACACTTCTTCAAGTAATGTCCACAAAACGGAGTAGGATAATCAAACAATTCTTTTATTCTATACAGACAACATGACAACAGACAACTAACTGCCAGTACTCAGTGTAGTGTTACATGCTACTGTAACACGCACATGTACCCGAATATACCTAGATAGTGTTCTGAAGCCTGAATGTGGCAAGTGTGTGGATGTGGGATGTGTCTGTGTGTGCATTTCCGTATGGGAAACATGTTTGATGTGGCAATCAGGGTACTACAGTACCTGATGCACATTACATCTCCCAACTGATGAGGTTGCCTGCACCCTGTGAGTACAGGTAGAGAAGGGGATGCCAGTAGTAAACAACATAGTGCACTTCTGAAATGTGTACCTGTCATGTATCAACAGCTACTCATGTAGGGTGATAAATAATGGGAATGGCAGGTGAGCGTGTGCATGTGTGTGGGTAGCAGGGTGTGTATAAATGCATGTGTGACAGAACAGATACATGTAGCTGAATCTACATAACAGCACAAGATGCGCATTGCCATAGTCAATGTTAGCATGTGATGGTGTGCAGCTGGTACACTTTGTTAAGTAGTATGGGTGCAGATTACAATTGAGGACATTCATACAGTTACTGCAGCAGGACTGCTGGGATATACACACATTTATACTGCAACAGTCAACAGTTACCAACATGTTACTACTTATACACATCTATGTAGTCACCCTGTGCATCAGCAACGTGTTTACCTTTACCTGCACCGATGTTGTAGTATGCAGGAGGTGGCACAGTGTCATCATATGCACAGGATGTGGGTTAGGTATGCCCAAGCCGGCCACTGGTAACACCAATTGACATGTGTGTGTATGTGTGTTTGTGAGGGGCAGCAGTACAGGGTGGACCGTTGTTGGTGCAGTGTGTGTGTGTATGTGTTTGCCCTAGGTGTTAGGTTTCTGCATGTGTGTAAGCATGCACACAGTCCCACATAATGGCTGCCATGTACAGGGTTTTGTGGACAGCCACAGACCGCACCTGTCAGGTCATCCAGATCAGTGTCTGTGGGCACGGACACGGTACCTGTGCCTGGCAGGGGTGCTACGGGCTGTATCCGGTACTAACCCAGACTGGGTACTGTCATCGGAAGCAGGGGTGTGTTGACTGGACTCAGTTCCCTGTTGGGACTGTCCAGAGCCACGTGCACGTGGTCTCCTGGGGCGTCTGGATGACAGCACAGACCCAGCATTGCTGGGGCTGGTGCTGGCACTTGAGGCGCGAGTGGGCCTGTTGTCGTCCGCGGCCACTGCCAGCTGGTGCTCTTGCTGGCATACGGCCACGTCGGCGTCGCAAACGCACACCATCGCCCTGGCCCATGGACATCTGGTTGTGGAGCAGCTGTTCTATGCCCCCACAACGTCTGTCAGCGACATCTGTGAAGTTACGGATAGCATTCGCAACATCACGCATGCCGTCTGTCATGGCTATGCGACATGCTCTCAGCTCCCTCAGACCCTGTCTGGTGTACCTTTCCATACGTGCCTGTGCCTGCATGACAGTTCTAAACATAGTGGAGGTTGACATACCTCCTTGGGCACGTCGGCCAGAGGCAGTACGGCCACGGATGCCCCACGAGAACCCATGGGCGACTGTCTGCGTGGTACCACTTGAGGCCCCTGCTCATGGCTGCCTTGTGGGGATGCATGTACCACAGGTACCACATTACCCTGATCTATGCCCACTGCTGACTGTCCATCACCTAGGGACAATGGTGACAAAGGATGTAACGGCAGGATGACTGTGCGCATTGACGGGGTTGAAAGCTGTGTACTGTCAATTGGCTGACCAATGGTGGACCCAGACACACCTTCCTGCACCATTACAGACATTTCATCATCATCAGTACCTGGGGCACAAGATTCAGGTTCCCTGCTGCAGGTCACCAGAGCAGCACCAGAACCTACGGGAGGAAAACATGGAACACAGATTACAGTCTCAATGCATATTTGAAAGAGATGCACTTCAATACTAATGCACACATTCAGAAATGGACACATGCACTCATGGACACTAACACACATGCACACATCGGCACAGGCACACTTGCACACATGCACACCCCACAGGAAACACACACATCAGTACCGTGTTACACTAATCAATTTACTACCTGTCAAGTACAGTTATTGTGAACACAGTCACCAGCATGTCTACTACAGAGTTACACTACTCTTCCTAGTTTTATAAATTGTTTTACAGATAATGTTAAAAAGACTCACCAGCATGTATGGCCTGCCTCATTGCTAGATGGGAGGGACCTGTAAGTGTGAAGAGAGTAATGTCAGTGGGCACATGTGTGCCATTCGTTTTGCACATGATACAGTACAGTAGTACACTAGTTCCCTTATACACATCAGCTGCACATCATGTCTGTATATATATCATGATGACAGATACATACCACATGCACACCTTATGCGTGCATGAAGTAACAGCGTACAGAACAGTCATATGTACATACCAGGAGTTAACTCTAATATCACCCTTACCTCTCTTCAAACGTCAACTCAAACTGTACTTCCAAAACCACTGGCTTTGTTCTTCTTGGAGTTCAGGCTAACGTCCCTCTCCCTACCCTCTCTTCACCTTTAACCCCTCATTGTGCATAGAAACTAGCTTCTACCCTGTTTCTTTCACCTTGATGTCCTTCTATGCTCTGACCCACTTCTCCCATCCCTCCCACCTCCTCTTGACTGTCTTCCTTCTTTTCCTCACTTCCCTTCTTGACTCCTGCCTCTTCCATATCATTGTATCTGTCATACTCCTTCTACTTCTCTACCCTTCGGAGCCCTAACTATTATGTATATGGCTTTTGCCTTATTGCATAACCATTATGCTTTAGGTAGGATTGCTTTGAAACCAACGGTACATTGCGTATGACTCTAAACTGTTTGACTTCCTTACATGTATGTTGATTTAATTAACAGGTGGTGTACAATTCTATTATGTTGGCTGTCTGTATTAACAACTTGTCTGTCTGCCTTTATTACGTTATGTGTGGAGCTTTTCTCCACAGGCCTCTACTGAAAATGAACTTATATCCAGCTAGACTATCTGGGTCAACAAATGTAAAAGTAATAACAATAAATGAATATGGCATCTTACCTGCACGCTCGCTGTCTTGCTGCTGTGTGGATCCAACCTCCATCAGGATGCATGATTGTTGCTGTTGTTCTGGGGCTGGATCCAGAACACTTAGCAGTAGCCCCTCCTGTCTGGTGATGGGGGGATGTGTGGCCACCCCCCCACCTGTGGCAACCTGTTGCCTGCGGATATCTGCAGCACGCTGGCGGACATTTCTTATCAAATCACTGCAGTGATGTCTCACCTGCTCATATGTCCTATCATGCATGCCAACATCATTTATCCTGCTAACGAGGTTTTGCCACAGTGCAGACCTCTCCTGCTGATTCTGGGTGGTGCGTGAGAACAGGATGGCATAGTCACGCACCAGGCTCTGGTGGATCATGTCATCCTCTGCAGCAGAGTAGGCAGGATTCCTTTTTGGTGCCATGTCTATCTGGAAAGGTACACAAACAGGTTATCAGCATAGTATCTCAACAATACATGGTACACATTCTATACAGGGAGTGTTAACTTCTACTTATTACTGCTTGGTTAAAACCTGATTACAGTGTAGCTATCATTCTATGTCATTTGTACTAAGTACTTGGCCTTCAGACAGGTTGTTTGACATTAGGGAGGTTGGTGGCAAGCACTGTGGTGGCAGGACACATATCTTTCATCCATTGAAGTTGGGAACTGCTGATTGTGGGCCCAGTGTACAAGTGTATTACTTCTGGTATGGGCAGTTGGCCTTCAGGCCAGTTATTTAACATTAACGAGGTTTGTGGTCTGCACTCGTGTGTGACAATAGGCTGTACTCTGCCATTCATAGCTGGGGACATCTGGTTTCAGGTTTATAGTGCCTGCATATCTGAGCTGTATCTTACTGACATTGCTACACCTTGTTTGTTGTAGCAAACACTACATCCAGGCCTCCTGGATCTACCTTTGTTTATATGCTTGTTATCTGTTAGCTTGTTATTTCACTGGTATGCTACTTCCACATAGTACACATCTTCTCAACACATCTGTGACTCACTACTGATATCTGCATTGCTTACTGTACGTACTTCCATGTTACACATGACAGCAAGTGACTGCTTGTCATTGTTGCATTTACTTAATTGTGACACATTGCACTTAGGTTACCTGGCATTTGCTCACTGACACTTTTATATCAGTCAGCAGTTGTAGGTAATGTCAGTACACCCTCACTCCCCACTGGACCTTGTTTTCAATCATTAGTGATTACAGAGTTCACAATAGTATTCTAGCATGTCCAGAGGTCAGTTGTCAGTTCCCTCCCCAGTCCAGCTGGTGAGTGTGGTACTCCAGAGACAATGTTAGAACAGATGCATGTACACAGACAACCCCCTCCTCCTAACAACAAATTCAAACTCATGTGAGTGATGCAACCATATACCAGACTGGAGGCTAGGCTCTGTCTACTCAATACCGCCATAACCAGTCAGGTGGCAAAGGGGATCACTCACTACACTTCCAGTCTCAGGTAGACCTACCACAACAGCGGACCTAACACATGATCACACATGATCATACTTGTAGGCTCAGACCACAGCTATGCCTATGCAGCAGAGACCTCCTAAGCAGACATCCATGCAACCACTACCACGGAAACGAACATGTGTAACACATATCACACAAAGCCAATGTGCTAAACACTCACAGCCATTAACAGTAAACAACACACCTCATACACCTGTACTAGGTGCCTCTATCATCAGGCACACTAACATCACATTCACCAGGCTTAATGAGGTGAGGGTCATGGTGTGCAGCCTGTCGGCCAGTATGACCTGCCACATAACACAAATACTCAGGTAACCCCAAGGCAAGTACAGGTATGACTCAGTCACTGTCCATGCTGGTGTGAATGGCCTGACACATTCCTCCCTGGACTACATGACATGAGACAGTACAGAGCTCTCTGAGCACGTAGCCCAAGACAGTTTGACCCTGACCTTGAGTAGCATCCTACCCTCACCTAGAACCATGCCACAATATCAAGGCACGATGATCCCTTCCAACAATTGACTGACATATTGGTGTCATTCACAGGTGTGCCAATGCCTGCCATCTTGGGGTGGTATGCTTTGCTAGGGACAGCTTGCACCTGTCACCCCTGTCCCATTGGAATTTGGTGGAGACTCTTGCTACACCCATAGTGCCTGTATTAGGCAAGGCTCATAAGGCAAACCAACATCCATTTGTATCACAAAGGATGAGGAAGTGAGAGTGATGCTACTCAACACCAGAAGTCTAGACCTAAGGATGCACACACTCAACACCCTACTTGACATGCTGGACATCGATATCTGTGCAGTAACATGAACCTGTTTCAGGTTTCACAGGAGCACACCAGTACTACCAGGTTATAGCTGTTACCATTCTTGTCGGCCACAACACTTGAACAAAGGAGGGGGAGTATCAGTATTCAATGCAGATTCCCACGCCTCCACATTGGTGGCACAGTACAACATAGGTGTTAGGCCATTGAGTACAGAAGGCGTCGTTGGGGACCTGGGGTAGAAACATGGTAGCGGTCTGTCATTTGTCAACCACATGGCCAATGTGGATTGAAAGACATGTTATATAGCCCAGCTAATCATGAGGGATTCACATGTATGGCAGGGGAGGTCATTGTGCCTCTTTACTCATCCATCATCAAGCCTATAATTGCGTACAATGCACCTTTTGGGATGTACCTAACCAGACACCCACAGCAACTGGTACAGGACAACAGTACCTCATCAAGGGGATGCAATGGCTCACACAGATGTCATATGCTTCCCAGGTAAAGTAAATCCCGCTGGACTCAGTGGCTTATTGCCGGTTCAGAGGCAATCTATGCGTGCCATATACAGCCATGTCCTACCCAGCAGTAATGAACATGCTGCACCTCAGGCAATCAGAGTCCCATACAGCCACATGCTCAGGAGAGCTGGACCTCAGCACTGACATCCATGGACATGCTGGAGGGGCATATTCCTGACTGAGAGGCTCCCTTCATTCTGTAATGAGCTGACACTACAGGTTAGGCAGACTCCCTCATTGACTCTCTTCCATAGGAATCTGGATGACTGGATGTAGATTATAGTTGTACCCCAGGTATCACTTCTATGTCACTGTTAGACAGAGGCACAGTATACTAACATCGGACAAGGGCATAGCAGCATAACTTGTAATTGGGTGGTGAAAGACAAACACATTCTACTAGGCTTACCAATGCCCTAGGGCAAATAGCCTAGTATGAACCTATGAACATGTGTGTACTGCTATAGTACTTCTGCCATATGCTGCATGTGTGTGTGTTGTAGGGGATGCACAGGTAATGGCCGCATACCTCTGCACAGGCGACACGTCTGACACATTCTGGATGTTCATCCCTACATACTAGATGTGTGTTGCCATCCAACCCAACCCTGTGATGTGCACACATTACTCAGCCTGGATTTACATATCCAAACAACACCACAAGCACAGTACACTACCTTGCTATGTATGCATTTAATTACACAGTTATTCAGTAGTTATGACAGTGATGCTATCCATGCAGCCCATTGTGCCAGTGGTAGCCACAACACACACCGCCAGCACCTTTGCATATGCTTACCACAGACATCCCACATACTGCATGTACTGTGCACACACATATCTAACCCAGAACAACTGCACACCACTTATTAATCATGTCCAGTGGAGTACAGATACAGGCATATTCTATAAAAATAGTAGGAGGCTACTGCAGCACAGGGCAGATTCACATGACAGCAAGGCATCTGTGGTCAGCAGTGTTAAGATGCTTCACATTCACCACATGCACAGATATTGGCAACATTGTTGCAGACAGTTTAGGTGCAGGTACCCCCCCCCCTTCTCCTACACATGTGGTATTTGTTGTCCCAAATGACTGTCACCTCCCTATCCTCTCACATGTCCAGGGGAGAGCCACCTTCATCATTGCAGAACACATAGCATCACTGTTACGAAATGGTATCCCTGGATGTGTGCTACATTCACCCCTGGAGGACATAGCACCACATGACAGACTGATATTAATCCCTGGCCATACTACAGGATATGTACCTGAACAGTGCCATACATACACAGTGGTCCCACACCAATGAGGAGGAACCTCTACTGACCCTGGGAACTACTGCATCATATGCACAACTGGCCTTGTGTTCTAAGCTATGGAAGTGTTAAGTATGGGTAACATGTACAGCAATATTACATATGTTTATATTTCAGGACTATGTACACACAACCTATCTCATGCACATACCTATAGATAGTGAACTATGATACATTTTGAGGTGTCACAGTAAACGCAGTATTAACCTGCTACTTTGCATTACCTGTATTTGTGGCAGCTGTTGGTGTGTCACTGGTGCTGCTTGAAATTTGCTGCTGCTGCTGCTGGTTTTGCTGCTGGCTGTCTTTATTTCTGTTTTGTTCTCTCTCTGTCTCTCTCTCTCTCTTTCTCTGTCGGTTTTGTGCAATGAATGTATTGCATGAGTGTAGTGTGGGTACTCATTGCTTTTGTAGGTATCTGCATAGGTCCATGTGATGGCCTCTGCACCAATTGTAAGACAGCATTTGCTAATTGCATGCAGCCAGGTGTGTACTGATTGCATGTCTCACTGTGATTTCAGGACACTGCTATAAAAGGGTATGTGAGATAGGCGTTGCCCTTTCAGATTGTAGGGCGTGGACCATGCTGGTATGCTGTTGACAGTGTTCTGTGAGTGTGAAGGTTAGTACATCTCCCATGCTTCATGCTGTGTTGTAGATTCAGGTTGCTGCATTTCTCTTGCCTGTTCCCTGTAGTGAGTGTGTATGCATACTGACACCTACAACTATATGTCATATGTATTGCTATATAAATATATATATATATCTGTGTACATATACATACTTTCATATATGTACATTAGCTGACATTATTGGGTACAAGCTAACAATTAGCAGGGCTGTTTCTGTTAACACTACACTAGTATGGGAAAATCCAGTAATTGGGACTATAAAAGTCTGCCTGACATGCTTTAGTTAGTAGTCATACTATATTGCCTTTATCTTCATTCCTACTATTACATGTTCCACTTATTTAGCACTATATTCCTGTATGAGAGTCATGGCTTAGTGGTAGGTCATACAGACTAGTGTTACAATGGTCTTGGGGTAGGGCCTACTAGTATGCTTATATTCTGCTTGTGACTTGAGTATAGGGCCTATCAATCAAAGTGCTGGAGGCACCTTTAAGCAGTTAAAGTGGTTAGTAGGTCTCACAGGAGCCAGGCTGTGTTGCAGATTCTGGTTGCTGCATTTATCTTCACTGTTTCCTGTAGTGAGTGTGTATGGATACTGACACCTACAACTATATTTCATATGTATTAATATATATTTATATATCTGTATGTGTAGATATACATACCTTCATATATGTACATTACCTTACTTTATTATGTACAAGCTAACAAGTAGCAGGGCTGTTTCTGTTAACACTGAACTAGTTTGGGAATCCAGTAATTTGGCCATTAAAACTCTACCTGACATGCTTTGGATAGTACATCTCCTATATTGCCTTTATACTGATTCCTACTATTACATGTTATATTTATTTTAGCACTGTATTCTTGTAAAGCAGGCATGGCTTAGTGGTAGGTCATACAGACTAATGTTACCAAGGTCCTGGGTTCGAGACTGACAGTGGGTCTTTATTTTTCTTTCCAGACTTTCAAAATGAGTACAGGACCTGTAAATCAAAGTGCCATAAAGGCACTTTTAAGCACTTAAAACCAGGTCTGCGCTCATTTGCGCGGAGCTCACGCATGCGCACTGGCGGTGAGCTCCGCTAACACAAGCGCACCAGCTAATTTCTTTGAAAGAAAGAAAAGGGTGACAGGAAAGTGGTGAAAAAGGGGTCACAAAGAGGGTAAGACAGTAGGGAAACAAGCGTGGGATTTGCAGGAGGGATGTAGGTAAGGCCCATAGATGCTCATGTCTTTGGCAGCAACAGCTGTGCATTTCCATGTATTTTGGTGAGACATTGGAAACCTTTCACCCCTGAGAGAGGTGTCAGGACAACATTAATATTTGTTGCAGAGCCAATTGTAATTAACTGTTTCAATGTCAAGCAGACATGTGTGCGACATGGACAGCTATGTATGGGGCGTAATTTTTTTGTGGGTACAGAGTGCCCTTTTTTTTTTTTTTTTTTCAGGTGAGAGTGGTATGTCAGGTGAAGGAAGTCGGTATAGCTGGGGAGGTAGGTTGGGTAGGTTAACAGACAAGACAGACAAGACGCATACAGGGGCGGTGTATGACACATGGGGGGTTACACAATTGACGGGGACGGAGGTTGGGATTTCCAAGATGCATGAGCCCACAGATGGCAACAGTGGAACTGATATCCCCACCCATAGGCAGTTGCCACTGTTCCTTCACAGCCCAGGACGGGGCTGTGCTGGGGGCTGTGTAGGCGGGGCAACGGCCGGGGCCGTTAGCTGTGCCACACGAGCCTCAAGCTGGCGTAGGGGCCCAAGAACAGTGTCTTGGATCTCCCTTCGCACCACAGACCGGACACCATGGAGGGTGAGTGGACGAACCCCTCCGGCCACACTTGCAGAGGGGGGACCGGCCCCATCCCCTGCAGCCCTTCCACCCGAAGGTGGCACAGGGCCACCGGAGGGGGGTCCGGCCTGGGCACTAGTGCCAGGTGCAGGCGCCAGCTGAGGTGGGAGAGGTGGGTCCGCTGGGACCCGCCTTCCCAAGCATTCTAGGTTTGTGAGTTGTTATGTTAGTTTGGGTTAGTGGCATTTTATTCCATTCAGATTAGTTGTAACAGCATGCATTGGTATTCCCATCAAACAAACACCCAGATATTAACACCATTGAACAAGGGCATATCAATATCACATGCATTATTTGAACAGAAATACACAGTCAAACAACATGCAGGGTTGATTAATGGCAACAGGCCATCAGATTTGCAGGTATGAACAGGGCACATGCACGAACAGACATGCATATATTTTTGAAACGGACAAATGTCCATGATTAATGAAATGTTCACATACCATTATTTAGTGGGTGTTGTTATATGGAATTATAGGGTTGGGCGGAGATAGAAAGTGATGACACATTCATATGTTACACATTGATTTACATTTGTATAAGGTACACAATTAAGTTGAGGCTGATGTTTCAAAATAAATTTTATTTGACTGTCAAGCTACACCTGTTACAAATACATCACTATCCTACTTATTTTGAATTTGATCAGATACATCATCCTGCTACACTTTGATGACAGGACAGGGGACAACTATGGCTGTTTAGTCTGTCAGATAATCATTCATTCTATCTGCAAATTGTTTACTGTGATCACCATATACAGCATTTGGCCTAGACATTCCAGATTCTGACACACTGAAATCAGTTTGGGATATTAAGTTGTACTTCCCACATGCATTTAGTTCTGTAGAAACACACTGGGGCTAATATATTTAGGGCTTATTACTACTTTATTTATTCATACATGACCCTTTCTGTCACTCTCACACATCCTGCAACTTCTCAGTTCAGGTTGCTACTTCTAGGCTTTGTTCACATGTTAGACTGGTGGTGATTCAAACACTTTCCAACAGCCTCACTTCTGTCATGATTCAGCATTTCAACAGGGGATATATCTCACATGTGACTACCCCAGATTCTGAAGCTGTACTCTTGAGACTACTGCAGGTTACACTATTTTAATTAGTGGTGGGACATCTGTATTACAGCACTGTTTAATTCTATCAATTATATTTCCAGTTACACTTGCATACTGATGAACTTGTTGCAGCCATACCTGCAGACTTTCAAATCTTGCTTGCACATTATATTACTTTTAATCAATACACTGCAGTGTTCTGATACATGCTACAGTATAATATTTATTTACAATTACTGGGTGGGGTTACTAACCTGCATGGTGGCGCATCCGCACCAGCCTACGGGCATGCACCTCATGATTCATAGAGCGGACACCTGCAGCTGTAATACGAAAGAAGTAATATTGGACTACACATCTCCATGGTATCAGCTAGTTGAAATCCTTACATACATAAGTAAAATGTGACTTACTCAGTAGTGGGGCGTTGGGCATATCCCGGGCCTCCTGGATCCATTCGGTCAACTGGTCTTGCTTGCGTCGCTTCAGGTCCCCATGGTGGTGACGGACCTGCTCACCAGTGCGTGGAATGCCAGTAGCACTGGTCAGATCACGAGCCAACTGGTCCCATGCCTCTGCCCTATATGCTCCCCATGAGACCTGGCCCTGCATGAGTTGGGCCTCGTGATGATGGACAAGGAGCCAGACCATGTATCTGGACTCCTCAACGCCCCAACGCTGTGCTTGAAAGCAACGTCCCTCACCTACTCCACTCATTCTGACTGCAGCTGTGTTCTACAATCGTTTCTGCTGTGTATTCCCGCCTATGGGGCTTATATATGCCGCTTTTCCCGCACATTTCTCTGATTGGCCATTTTGGAATTGTATCTACTTCACTGAAAATGCTTTCTCATGCTCCATTCTGGATTTTATCCCATATATATGCTATTTCTGCATTTCATGGTATTGCTGTCATGGCTTAGTGGTGAAGTACCTTAACTCTAGTGCATGGTATCCTGGGTTCGACTCTGGCAACTGACTTTTGATTTTCCTGACAGAAATGAGTTGAGGACCTGTCAATCAAACATGCCAAAAGCACTTTTAAGCATTTAAAACCAGGTCTGTGCTCGTTTGCGTGGAGGTAACGCATGCGCACTGGCAGTTAGCTTGTGGGAGCGGCGCGCAAACGGTGTGCGCTGGGATAAACCTTAATTGGCTAGTGACACACATGTTCAGCTAAGCACAGCTAGTTGCAAATGGTTTCAGCCTATTAAACCGGTGCTTAGCAACGGGCATGCAGTTTGCAGCTTTTTAAACACTACTAAGCTACGGGCACTCCGTCTCACAGCAGCTTAGCTATCAGTACATTTCTGACTATTTTTATTATTGTGTTACTTCGGAATATATGCTCCATTTCATTCCATTTTACAAAAGGGAATACATTTACATTTGTACAATACTGTCAGGGGGCTTTTTCGTGCTTATTTACAAAAAAAAAAAAAAGTTGTTGTGGGGGCTCGAACCCTGCCTGCCTACTCTTAGACCGGCAACTCTACCGCTAAGCTATTACTTCTTGGCTTACTTTGCATATTTAGTTCTTATATCCTTTTCCACTGACTGCTAACTGTGATTGCGCTAGTAGCACACCCACGCACACGGGCGCACACAGTAGCAAACATTTACGGGGTTTAAAAAAAAAAAAAAAGGTTTTAATTTAATTTTATAACATCTCTTAACTTTATACAGTGATGGTCTATCGGGGCATGTGTTGTGTAGTGTGTTTATTCACATTTCCATGGCCTCTCTCGTGGCTGTTTACTTTCAGCCATTCTAGTCTTCCAGGGGCGTGTCCACTTGCAGGGCTTAGCCTACAGACACGCCCCCTACTCTCTTACACGGACCATGTAAGAGTTACTAGTGTGATTCAGCATGCCTTATGCACCTCATGCATATGCATGACATGCTGACATCACACAGTTTCACTGCAGCCTCCGTGTAAGAGTTATAACTCTTACACGGAGGCTTCCTGAATTTGGCCCATAGTGTTCACGCATATATTATATGGAAAGCCAGATAATAGGATGATGCAGCATTATTTACATAATAGATGATTATCATAACAATTATTAATATTCTAGAGGTCATGAAATATGGTAACAGATTATATTGGTGAAGGTGTAGGATAGTACTAGTAGAGATGGGTAGGGTGTGATAGATGGGATAGTAGGAATAGATGAGTATTGCTCTGTTCATTTCTATAGTACTTTTTTAACTCTTGTTATATATTCAGAGGGACCAGGTGTTGAATGACAACTACATTTGTGGCATATTCAGTGCTTATAATTTTTGTTTATGCTTCACTAACACTTTTGTAATTTACTTAAGTCTTAACCTCAGACAAAAAGTTTGGAAATTGCTTTAAAATGACACTTGAATCACATAACTGTACTAGAAGGCATGATTTCAATCCCTGTAAGTGTATTCCGTGCCTTTCTGGGAAATATGTAGGTGAAATTGCATTGCTTCTTAAAGAGTGATGCGTGGCATTAAGACATTCATTCTTATCGAATCTATGGTGCCCTATGCCTGTGCAACACAGAATAAACTAAGAACAGAGCAAAGCATCACAATGTTTACATCACTGAATCAAAAAGATAAATATGAAATTTTTTGAATGTCATATGTGTGAATGAGTGTTACTAATGAAGTACCATGGCAGGGCTAGCCACCCAGTGGTATAAACCTTGGCTCGAGATGATTGTCACTGCTGAAGTGACACTGACCCCATGTCCAAAATGGGAAAAGGGGTTGATGATGGATGGATGGCTGGATATGTTCTCTCTAGTAAATACTTACAATATGCATAGCTGTTACATGGATGACACCCTTTAGATGCACTCAAAATATATATTCATGTGTTTTGCACATGCAAGCACTCACAAGCACATGCTCACACACAAACACACAAACACATTTATCTATATTTTCATGGGTGGTTACTAGGCATGCAGTCTTGGAGATCATTGAACCACCTACCCAGCTTCCCATTTGTCATAGAACTATCTGCTTGACTTGCTCAGGGTCATGCAGTAGACAAACGGAGGTTGAAAAACTCTGGTCTTGGATTACAGAAAGCAGCTCATTGACAGCTCATAACCTTAATCCTCTGTATTATCTACCACAACAGCTGAATTAAATTACTTCAGCTTTGAGTAGCCATAGATGTAATTTCATTTAGATGCAACTTTCTGAAAAATAGATACTGCACATGTGAGACTGCTTATTACATTATCAGACTTACAGACAGTAACTCAAACAACAGTTTCATTTCACTTTGATTACAGAAATGCCTTCTATGCCAGGCTTATGTAAGGGACTTAGCTCAACTGCAGCATAAGCAGAAACCTTCAGTTAGAGCCTTTGATTTTTGTTGCTGACAGCATCTATATTACACATGTTTTGTGGGATCTGCATCGGTTAGCATTTACTGCCAGGTCTGTCTTTAAGGCCTAATTCCAACCTTCCATATTATACACAGTTTGATTTCTACTGCATAAGAAAGCTCCTGATTCACTATTCAGCACTTTTGGTGATTCAGGCAAGAAGATGCTGGTGGTTCCCAGGATCTATCTACAGACTTCCTGTGAGCCATCACTTGCCTACCTAACTCTGGTGCTGAGGAATCACCTATATTTCTGATATGGGCATGCACTTCTGAAGCTTCCTTCAAAATTTTCCTGAAATGCTACTTTTATGATTTTTTTTATTAAACAAACTCATAGAGTCTGCTTTTAACATCTGTCTCTCAATATTTCTTTTAACCATGCTGTGCTAATTGCATTGTCATTATACTATGCTACCTTTATACACATATATCTCAAAACTGCCAAACTATCCAGCACTCGACCATTACTTAGTTACTTACTTACCTAGACTTTTTTACCAGTATAGAGCACTGATCTAGATGGATTGATTCCAGGCTCATCCTGGTTGCAAAAATGCAGCAGAGATACAAGTATGTGAAAAAAGTGCTACGATGTAGCATACAACAGCAAAGAAAAGAGTACAAAGTGAACAGAAACAATGACAATGAACATGGAAATACAATTAGTGAAGACATTAAAATGGAAGGATATCTTTGATGTAGGGTGATTGAAAGTATTAATGTAAGTAAGTATAGCTTTACAGAGATAGAAGGGCTGTTTAAAAGCAAACCTGGATAATGCAGTCCACACCAGTATACAAAGACAAACAAGTTTTAATACTTTTGGAGCAGAAGAATGCAAATAAAGTCATTTCTGGAATTGTGAATATATATTTCCTTTGTTGATATGTATATAGTAGTCTTTCGATAAGCATGTGTTTAATATAAGTGTTTACACAGATGTGCTGTGCTTAAGAAAGACAATGAGGGAGCAAAGGCAGATAGATGTAGAAAGAATGTTAAAGAGAAACAGATGGACTGGTTAGTCTAGCAAGTAGGATGTATGTTAGATGGATATAGTGAGGTTATGTTAAAACTGGGAAGCAGTAGTATTCTGCTGTCTTACAGATGTCTAAGAGATTTTTTAAATTTTGTGGAGTCTCTAATGCTTGTTGGTATGCTTCCATAGAGTTTAAGTCCAAATATGGACAAGTTGCGGTTGCTGAATTTTATTGTAGAGAAGGTGATGTATAGAAAGGGACATGTTCTTTCTGCAATAAAGTGTAGGATCTTTGGCTAATTGTGAATCTACCTATTAGAGACCTAAAGGAGTTTGAATAGAAGTGTGCCTGTCAGCAGCTCTACTGTTTATTGACTTGGAAGATATTTTGTTTTATGGGTTACTGAGCAGTGGTGGTCTGTGTTTGATGCAGGAGAGATGAAACAGAATATCTTGCTGGCTGTAAGTTATAGGAAGGTAAAGTGTTTCTTACTGGCTGAAGCAATGACTAGGAGTGCATATTAAAGTTCAGCCATAAATAGGTCTTTTCTGATGGCTTCTCTACCTGCATGGGAAAGAAAGCAGGAACTTTTCCTGGCCCAAAATGGTGTTTAGTGAATCTCTGCTTTGTTTTTTACATATGGAATTGAAAGTTGTGTTTTTGTTGAGATAGATTCCTAAGTATTTGAAGGATTAGGCAGTATCAATGGGGTTATTTTGGATGTCTAAGATGGAAAGGCTGGTAGAGCAAGATGAGATTTTGTGAAGTTCCAAATAGCATATAAATACCTATATTAATATATCTATATATCTATATATATATATTTATTAGTAGCTGACTGGAAAAGCTCACCCAGACTCTGTCACAACTTATGAGGGAAAGGTTAATTTTCTTTTACTTCTATTTTGTATCACTTTATTGCCTTCTTCTACTTTGCATACTGTGATTTGTTTTCTTACCACTGTGTTTTTATTTATTTATTTAACATTTGTTTACCAGGAAAGTCCAGCTTGGAACAAGCCAATTTTCAGCAGAGGCCTGGGGAGAAACACACCGGATACATGTCTTTGTAACATGGGAGGAAACTGGAGCACCCACTGGAAACCCACATAAATGCAGGGAGGGCATGCAGACTCTACATAGAAGGCACCCCAGTCAAGAATTGAACCAGAGAACCTCTTGCTGTGAGGCAGCAATGCAAACAGCTGCATCACTGCACCATCCAATTTTACTTATATTCTGCTTTTAATTGCATATTAAAACATGGAAAGAGACTATGGCTGTGTCTCTTGTGAGTAACACAGATTTTTTTTAATATTTCCCACCCTCCCATCATGTTGCTGCTGTGTTCTTAAACACAACTGTCTTTCTAGTTCCCTGCCCCTTATGCTAATTTGACCACATATCACCTTCCCTCTCCCCTTTCACTGGCTGTTGTGAGTAAGCACACAATTATCATTTTGTGAAATCACCCCCCTTCAGCTATTTAAATTTATTGGCCATCCCACTGTATTCCATAGAACCAGAATACAAAAGTGCCCACTCCCTTTCAATCTATCTCTTTGAAAATTAGTGGCTCTCCACTTAGACAGCTAAAACTTAAGTTATCCCCTTTTTCATATCTGTTTATTGCACACACACTGCAGTGTAGAGATGGATATCTATGTGTAGATATGGGTTTCCTGAAAGGGCATGCCACTTCAAATGTATATCCCTGTATTGGAAGTACAGGTTTCTGTGCACAATAGGTTACAGCCAAATCATAACTGCAGTGCTGTTATGGTTGTCATACCAGCCAAGTTTGAAAGAGAAAGGCAGACATGGCAAGAAATTATAACAGATCTTCATGAACCTCCAAGGTAAGTAGGGAGAAGATAATGCATATAGTACACAGGGATGTTAGCTAATGTTAGGAACACAAAAACTATGAAACAAACAAAAGTTTGCAAAGGAACACAACCATCACAATTTTTCACTCTAGATTTGAGGAAGAAATATATGTTGCAGCCTTCAAAACATCTGAAACATATCTGATTATTTGGGTAGATAGATTTGCAATGAGTGTTAAAGGATCACCTCGGATTCTGATAATGCTGACATCCTTTGTTTGAAAGGAAGACATCTGAATATTTCTGGATAAAGTAAGTGGGATTGGCATGGGACTGTGTGGAAGTGTTTGCAGGAAAGAGTTAGGTAAAGGCTAGGTGAGTGTGTGTGTGTGTGTGTGTGTGTGTGTGTGTGTGTGTGTGTGTGTGTGTGTGTGTGTGTGTGTGCACGGGCACATGTGTCGGTGTGTCTGTGAGACTGCTAAGTAAGAGGATAGGTTTAGTGGTGTGCATGTGCAAGTGTTTCTGCTTTAGAGTTAGAGTAAGCAGTGGTGTCTCAAGGTTCCGTTACTTGTTGGGGAACAATATGGCTGCAGTAACTATTTTTTTTTTTTTTGTAAATATCACTGTCAATTTGCAAAGGCCAGTCGTGTCTGAATTCTATCCTAACTTCCAGTGAGAATCTCTTTTTACTACTTCAAGATATTCTAATAAAACTTTCCAGATAAGACTTCTTGATAATTCCACTTTTATTTTGTTTTGTACAGCTAATAGCTTTTACAAATGGCTGGTGAGAAAATTTCAAACATAGTCATGCCTCTCAGAGCATGTAAAATATACATAATTTGCTAAAACATGCAAAATGATGAAATATATTACTTTTCCATAGAAAATAGTAATAATTTTTGGTCCCTATTTGATATGACAACCGCCAGCACAGTGCCACATAAGCTAGCATTTTTACATCACAGCAAGAGATTATCTGGTTTGATTCCTGGCTTTGCTTCCTTCTGTAAAGTGTCTACATGCCCTGTCTGTGTTTTTTCTATGAAATCTCTACTGATGCCCCATTTTCATTCCACACTTCAAAGTAGGTGTGTGCATGTGTGTATTTGTGCGTGTGCGTGTGTGTGTGTGTGTGTGTGTGTGTGTGTGTGTGTGTGTGTGTGTGTGTGTGTATGTGTGTGTGTGTTATGAAAGAACAATTGCTGCAGGATTAACCACCTGATGGAGTGAACATTGGCTCTAGATAATTGTCTCTGTTGATGTGACACCCCAAGCCCATGAGCAAAAATCGGAAGTAGTGGTTGTGGATAGATGTATGGATGTATGGATGGATGGATTTCATAACAATGTGGTATCCTTATTCAGCATTATTTGCCTCCTTTTTTTGTTAAAATTTCACAATGATAAAAGTGTTAACAGACTTTTGTTTTCGCTGTGAAACAGGCTGGGACATGGAATTTTAACCATTGAAAATGAGAAACATTCCTTGTAATAAGGTGCAGTTAAGAGCTATGCCCTCAGACAGATACTTCTGGTGATTAGCTGTGATCACCAAATTTGATAAAAAATATAGCCACAGAAATGTATGCTTCTGTGGAGGGCTGAAGGTGCTACTACAAGGAACTGTACCTTTCACCTCTCCCTGATTTTGCCAAATATTTTTACATTATACCTGATTTTCTGGTAAATCATTGAGAATCACAGACAAGTTGGTAATGCCAGACTTCACAGTTCCATACTACTTAGTGTTCAGAAACTGCATGCTGATTCCAAGTGAATCAGAGTAGGGTTTATTTTTTCACTGATGTTTCATCTTTGTCCCTTCATGACTTCATAATTTTTTGTTATGTGCAGAATTCCTAGGCAGAGAAGTTAAGAGGTATCGAGAGAACTATACCTCTCGATTGTCCCTGCTTTTGCAGAGCACCTCTGATTTTGCATCATGCTTTTTTCACTTGCCCTAATTTTCTGGTAAATCTGAGAGAAGTTAGCTATGACAGACATTAGAATTTCATATGTTTTATTGTTCAATAAATATGTGTTTACCTGGGGGCTTCATCAGAACATTAGTTGTGGCTATGTTTAAAATGCTTTAGAAAAGTCTTTGAAAGGTTTGCAGGCAACCATAGCTATTAATTGTCACTGATTTTGCATATACTTCTGATTTTAACCTCATATTCTCTCTGCCCTTGTTTTTTGCAAAATGTCTCTGAATTTGCATTATATTTTTGACTTGCCCCTGATTTTTTGTTGTTGTTGTAAATCGCTAAGAATTCCAGAGAAGTCAGCAATGCCTGATATTATAGTCCCGATCGGAGTTCAAACTATGCATGCTGACACAAATACTGTTGCAATATTACCTTTTTAAATGCATTAGAATAATATTAAAAAGAAAATTGTTGCTGATTTTGGCCCTTTGTCTCTCTATTACATGAGTTCAGATATATGAACAGGAAAGCATACTCTACCTCCCAATTCTCAGATGTCCCTGATAATGCAGACCTTTTCTGATTTTGTCTCTGTTTTTTGTCCCACCTCTGATTTTCTGGTAAAACACTGAGAATTGCAGAGATGTGAATAATGCTAGACATCAAGTTTCATACTTCTTAATGTTCAAAAACCCTGTTGCTCTATTAACTTTTTAACTAACTTAGATTAATATTTAAACATTTTCCTAAATGTAGTCCCTCTACTATTTTTAATTTTGAGCAAATAATTTCAGAAGTATGCAGTGATCAACCCCCTCCCCAACCATGGCAAATGTAAATGCAAAAAAAGCATAGTCTGGTGTAGGGAGTGTCTACTGCTGCCACTGCACATAGCTTTATCTAGCTGACTGACAGCATTCAATGTAAAAACAAGTACCTGCAAGGGAAAAATGGTCTGCAGCACAAAAATTAATTGCAGTCTCTAGTCATATTAATTGTGACAATATATTGCTGAGAATGCACTATGACTGATTGTTAAGGGCAAATAATTGCAGGTGCTTAGATACCATAGGTAATAGAACATGAGTTGGCACCCATGTCCTTTTACTATAATCAGAAAATATATGAAAAATGAATCTTTAAATATTTGGATTTTTACTTAAGCACTTACCAGTGCCCAATGTGGTGCTGTCTATGTGCTAAATTTTGTATGAAAACAATGCTAATGCTACATTATGACACTACTGGACACTGTATTACAAGACCATTGAATTCTACACTATGTCACTGATGAAAGGTGTATTAATATATTGTTAAATTATGCACAATGGCTGATGAATGACATATTATGACAGATGCTACAGAGCACTGTAATATGATACATCTGCATGCTACATCATACCACAGCAGAATGCTCCATTGTAGAAATGCTGACTACTGTGTTTTGAATCTGCATAAAGGTATATTATGACACTGTTTAATTCTATACAAAAGGCCCTGCTTACTGATTAGAACACTTCTGAGTGCTGCATTATGACACCTGCAGAAAAATGCATTATGGCACTGTTGAAACTGCATTATAACACTTCTTAATGCTGTGTTATGGCATTGCTGAGTGCTGCATTGTGACACTTGAATATTGTATTATATTGTTGCTGAATCCAGCATTAAGATAAAGTTAATACTTTATTATGGCTCTGCCAAATGTTATCACACTATTACAACATGTTTTATGACAACTGTTGAATTCTGTGCAATGGACATGCTGAAGGCCACATTATGGCAATGCTGAAACTCTTCATGTAATATAATGACACTGCTGAATGCTGCTGTGGCACTACTGAGATCTCTATTATGACACTGCTAAATGCTATTTTGTGACAACAGCAATATCTGCATTATGATATACTAAAACTGTATGATGACACAACATCATTCTCATTAGGATGCTGCTAAAAGGTACTGTATGACACTGTCGAATACTTTATTGTGGTCTGATGAATGCTGCATTATGACCTTATTTAATGGTATATTATGACACATTTACATTCAAAACAATGACTGTGCTGAATGATGCACTAAAGACTGCAGAATGTTGCATTATAATACAGCAGAATGGTACAGTATGTCACTGATGTGATGTGTATAATGACACTGCTGAATTCTGGTTAATGGTGCTGCTGATTGATCTGTTTTGACACTGCTAAATGCTCTGTTATGACAGTACAGAAAGATGGATTATGATAGTTTTGGCAAGTGGATAATAGCACTACTGAGAGCTAAAGCTGCATGAAGACACTACTTAAAAGAGTATTATGACAGTGTTGAATGTTGTATTATGGCACTGCTGAAAACTGCAATATGTGTGTATTATGACTGTTTAATATTGCATTAAGGTGCTTCTAAATGCTGCATTATGAAAGTAGTGAATGGTACAATATGACACTACTAATTGTTGCTTTATGACACTTAGAGTTATATAATGACACAGCGGAGCACTTCATTATGACACTACTGAATACTGTATTATAACACCGTAAAAATGCATTATGACACTGCTTGAAGGTGTATTATGACAATGGGAAAAATGGCATTATGACACTGTTGAATGAAGCATTTTTAAATGCTTGAATTCAACATTATGATATGGTTGAATGCTCCATATTGATCATCCTGAATTATGTAATATGTCATTGCAAGATACTGTATTATGACACATCTTAAAGCTGTATTATGACAATGCTTCAAGATACATTATGATACTGTCTAATACTGTACTATGATACAGCTAAATTCTGCATTAAGACACTACTAAGAGATGTTTTATGACATTGGTAAGTATTTTATTTTGACATTGCTAAATGCTGCATTATGATTCTGCCTAAAGGTGTGTTACAAGTCTGTTGAATTCTGAATAGTGGCCTTGCTGAATAATGTATTATGAATCTATTGAATGCTGCATTATGACACTGCTGAAAGATGCTTGTTGGGCCTTGTTGAATTATGTACAAGGGTCCTGCTGACTGATATATATTATGACAACTGCCACTGATGACTGTTTAATCACATAGTTAAATGCAGAGTCGAGTATTGCAGTATGGCATTGCTGTACATTGCATTAAGATATTGTTGAATACTGAATTATGACATTACTGAAGTGTTAATTACAAGACTGCTAGGTATTGCATTTTTACAATGCTGAATGTGGTGTTGTGGTTATATTATGACACTCCTGAATAGTATATTATGGCACTGCTGAAATGTGAATTGCGACCCTGTTGACCAATGCATGACAGCACTGAACAACACAGCATTCAGACTTTCCTCCGAAGTGTATTGTGATATTCATTAATACTGTAGTGTGACATTAATGAAAGCTGTATTACGACATTGTAGAATATGGTATTATGAAGCTGATGAATACAATATTGTTTCCCAGCTAAATGATGTATCATGACATTACTAAACTTTGTATTATGGCATTGCTGAACATTATATTATGATGCTGCTGAACAGTATTTTATGACACTGCTAAATCATGTATTATTACTTTCCTGAAAAGTGTATTATGACACTGCTGTAAATTGCATTATGGCACTGCCAAATTGTGCAGTATGACATTACTAAAGTCTGCAATGTGCTGTTGGTGAATACATCAGTATGTCACTGTTGAGTTTTGCATTAAGACATTAATTAATACAACAGTATATTGCTCGTAAAATTGCTGCATTAGCTCAGTTTTGGATAGTGTATTATGACACTGGTAAATGCTGCATTATGACACTGCTGAGAGATGTTTTATAACAATATGGAATATTGTATTATGGAACTGCTTATTTATTATAATGCTACTGAAAAGTGCAGTTCTGAATAGTGTAATATGACACTGTTAAATACTGTGTTATGATACTACTTGAAGGTGTACAGTGATGCTGATAATTAATGTGCAGTGGTCTGGCTGAATGTTGCTTTATGACACCGGTGAATGCTGTACTGTGACATTGCACAGTGCTGCTTTATGACAATCCTGAAAATTATATTATGATGCTGTTTAATTCTGTGCAGCAGCACTGCATGAGAATGTGCTATGACACTGCTGAAGGGTCTATTATGACAAACTGAATCTGTACAATTGCCCCATGAATGATGTACAGTATTAGGATGATTGCTGCTGAAAACTGCATTATGACACTGGCACTGCACTATGGTCCTGCTTAATGTGGCATTATGATGCATTATGATAACTAATGAGCACTACCCTTTTATGGATCAGTTTATAGGAAGAGACTCAGTATAAAGAGATGAATTCTAGTCTGTCCTGATCACTTAGATTTTTGAGGCCACTGATCTTTTTATTTTTTTTTTCAAAACCTTTGTTAGACCAATACATGCTAAGGGGGCATTATATTCAATAATGGGTCTGATGAGATGCCAAGAAATTAAGACTCCTTTGTATGTACAAGAGATGAATTTAGAAATTAGATGAACCAGACAGAAGGCTTTCTAAATTACTGCAGAATCATGATGGTGAAAAGATAAGGAATTACAAACAAAAGTGCCAAGATCTCTTACAACATTGTCTATTTGGAGGGATATGTCACCTATATGGTATGGGGAAATGTTTATAAAAATTAATCATTTTACATTTCTGCATTTAATTTGAGACCACTGAGCATGCAGCTATTTTTTTATAAGGTCTAACCCATGCTGGAATGATTCTGCCTCATTGAAAGAACAAATAACTCCCAATTTACCGCAACCTGAAAGCTTAGACAACTATAGGCCAGGAGTACTGGCCTAATGGTTTAAGAAGTACATGCCAAATTGGAGTGGGCCCAACACTGAGCTCTGTGGTACAACACTGACACCATTTTTGCTTTTGCTTTTAGAAGTGGCAGTTTTGACTATAACCACATAGTTTCTGTAAGACAACCTGTAAACTATCTATCACACAGAACTAGCATTTATATTTAGATTTTTATTTAGTTTATTTATTTTTATTTTACATTTGTTGACCGGGCTAGTCTAACTGGATATATGTCAATTTTCAGTAGAGGCCCGGGGAGAAAAGCTCCACATAAAAAAAAACAAGAAAAAACAAAATATTGCAACTTCGGTTACAGTTCACTTGTCAGACACAACAGGTGTTACATGGTAACTTAGCATTCATGATAGAAAAACAGCAAAAAAAAATAGAAAATCCCCCTTTTTTTTTTTTTTTTTGTGTGTAGTTGACCAACAAATAGTAGAAGAAAGAGTATTCAGAAGAATGTATGAGATTCACAAGAGAAAATTATAAATAAGGCACAGGAAAATAGAATAGATATATAGAAGACTGGAGAATTAGTTGAGGGCAGTGACTTAGCTATAAATCAGTAAAATAACAATACATTCTTTCAAGGGTATAAAAAGTCTAACTAAGAAGGTAGTGGTCTTAAAGTGGCTATAGAGTAAGTATTAAATTGGTGCTATAATCTAGGATGACAGGAATAGAGATCTTAGTCAGGATTAGTACAAGAACATAGTCAGTGGGTTGTAAGGTATAATTTGAGTTTCTTTTTGAATAGTGCAGTTGAAGAAAGAGATGTGAGTTCAACAGGTAGAAGGTTCCATCTTTTTCCCACAGTGTTAGAGAAAAGGGAATCTCCTGCTTTATTGTTGGGCTTTTGTCTAGATACCAGTAGTTTATTTGCTGAGTGTAGGTTTGTGAGATTTTTATATGGGCTGATTAGACTCATGAGAATTGGTGTATTAAATAGATGATGAAGGGTTTTATGGGCAATAATCAGTTGGTGGAATATAATTTGATTAGGCAGTTCCAGCCAACCCAGTTTCTTCAGATTTTGGCAGTGGTGGGTTCTGAAAGGAGAGCTGGTAGCAAATCTGGCAATGTTATTGTAGGAGATTGCCAGTTTGTTGAGGTTACTTTTAGATAGATTTGTGTATATAGGAGAGGCACAGAAGAGGATGGAGATAAGGTGGGTATGGGCAATAGTATTTCTAGCTATGGGAGTAAGGAAGGATTTAATTCTATAGCGGTAGCCTAGTTTTCGGTTAACTGATTTTATTGTAGTATTGATATGAGTATCATAGTTCAGGTTGTGGACAATATTTACTCCTAAGAGTTTGGTGGTAGTGTCTTGAGATATGATTGTGCCATTATTAGATTTAATAATGAGGTCGATTGGGGTGGACTTTTGTGTAGGAGTAAAGATGAATAGTTTAGGGTTAAGGAGAAGACAATGCTGTAAAAAACATTTTTCTACTAGTTCAAATACATTTTGGGTGAGGGACTGCAGTTCAGATGGATCTGTAGCTGAGCATATTAAAGTGGAGTCATCTGCATATTGTATGCATGTAGTTTGGGGATACTTATAGTTAGATAATTTATAAAGATGGAGAATAGAAGAGGGCCTAGAATAGAACCTTGGGGTACACCTAGGGTGACAGGAAGATGAGTGGATAGACTGTTGTCCCAAAGCACTGCTTGTTGCCTGTTATCTAAGTAGGACTTGAACCATTGAAGTGCTTGAGTATCAAGTGAGAGGGACTTAAGAATATTCAACAATAGGTCATGGTTAACCATGTCGAATGCTTTTGAGAGATCAATAAAGGTTGCAGAGGAGAGGATGTTATTGTTACGGTTTTTGTTAATGTGTTCAGAAAATGATAGGAGGGCAATAGTGGTGCTGTGGAAGGGTCTAAAGCCATGCTAAGAGCTAATAGTCTATTTTGTAGAAGGTGGTCTAACAGTTGACAGTGAATGCATTTTTCCATGATTTTAGCTAAGGGAGAGAGTAGGGCAATTGGACGAAAGTTAGAAAGTTCAGTTGAGTTGCCACCTTTGTGTAGGGGGATTATATGGGAGACTTTCCATATGGATGGGATGGTACCTTCTGTTATGGTTCTATTTATTAGGATAAAGATAGGATAAGCTACAACTTTAGCTGCTATTTGTAGATATTTAGCAGGTAAGAGGTTAGCAGAGGGGGTAGAAGGTTTGAGTTTTTGAAGAAGGTTGCAGATGAGGAATGTAGGGACAGGTTGTAATTGGAAAGTAGGTGGAGAGTTAGTTAAGGTAGGTAGATTAGAGGATACAGGAGGTAGAGAGTTAGCAAGTGACTGGATGGCTTCAGTAAAGAAGATATTAAATGTATCAGCAATTTGTTTGGGAGCCTCTTGGGAAATACCTGATGGGGTTGGTGTCTTAGAGTTGCCTGGATGTAGGAGTCTATTGATACCTGACCAGAATTTTTGTAGACTGTGTTGATTGGTCTGTTGAAGTTGAAAGTAGAAGTTTCTTTTATCTAATAATATTGAAGCTTTAGTAGAATTACGAAGTTGTTTAAATTTTAAATGATCAGATGGGTCTTTAGAAGTTCGCCATTTGGCCCAAATTTTGTTTCTTAATAGATTTATTTGCTTAATTTCCTTAGAGCTGTTTCTGTTCTGTTTCTAAGAGTGCAAGAGGGGGCATGGCAGTTCAAGATTTCTAGGAACTTAGAATTGAAGTATGCCACTGCTTCCTCTAGCTGGAAGTGTTTTAGGGGTGACCAGTTGCATACACTAAGTTCATTTCGGAAGTGCTCAGGGTTGAAATGTTTATTGGAGCAAGTTGTTCTGAAAGTTGAGGAGTAAGGAATATTACTCTTTTGTCTAATTATATAAGTTAGTGAGTGATCACTAATGTCTTCTGGGAGAATTCCTGACAGATAAGTTGGGGAGTGTGTATTTATTAGAATCCAATCTAAGGTACTTTCTTTACAGGTAGGTTTATGGATTCTAGTGTTTGAGGTGATAGTTTGGGAGAAGCCATGTAGGTTTATGTGCTTAGTTGGGTTATCAGTATTACAGGTATTCCAGTCTATATTAAAGTTGCCTAGCAGTATGGTTTCTTGAAGAAAGTTATTGGAAAACCAGCTAAGGAGATTTTCTAGGGAGGTAATGTTATTACCTGGAGGAAAATATGAGCAAATAATGTAGATGGACTTACTAGTATTTAGTTGTAGCTTAGAAATGAGAATTTCAGTATTGTTATGAAATGGTGGGTGAGTATCTAGTTGGGTAATTTGGAGCCCTGATTTATAAATTATGGCTACACCCCCACCCTTCTTATTAAGGCTATCCATTCTTAAAATACTATATCCTGGAGGGGTGATTTCATAGTCATGTGTTGCCTGTTTTAACCAAGTTTCAGTAAGGCATAAGATGTCAAAGTCATGAACATCCAGTAGAGCATGAAAGTGAGTCACTTTATTATTTACACTTTGTATATTTAGGTGAGCTATGAAGAGGGAATTAGGAGGTCTTGTAGGGGAGTGAAAGGAGGAAGGAGAGGGTCTAATTGGGTTAGGAAGAACATTATTGGTAGGGCCAGAATTGGGATGAATGTCACCATCCAGTAGGAGGTGTTGGTGTAGTCTAAAAGTGTGAATTAGGGAAAGATTCAGTATGTTATGAGTTCTCTTGACTTGGTAGTATTTATAGGTAATATGGATAACTCTATGGTACTTTGGGAGGAGATAGTTGGTTATGGATGTTATGTTAATGTGTTTAAGTGTGGCTGATAAATCTGGTAAGGATGTTTGTTTAGAGGGTTGGTGAAAATTAGAGTAGCTAAGATGTTCATAAGCAGTTAGGATATATGGAAGGAAAAGGAAAGGAAGAATTGAGAATAGGAGTAGGGGTTTTAGATATGCTGATATGGGTAAAATATGCATTGTAAAGAAGGAGTTGAAGGAAGAGTGTGAATAAGTGAGGTATGCTATAAAGAGGGAGGAGTGCTGGTAAAAAGGTAGGAATACTTTAAATGAGATGTGGGTAGGGATTGGACAAAGGGGATGTGTGAGTGGCTAGAGAGGTATATGTTTGGGACCACTGGGGGTGGGTGGGAATTGGGGGGTAGGGTATGGGAGCGGAGTGAGCCCACAGGGCGAATGGAGCGTGTAGAGCCAAAGCAGAGGAGAACCAGAGAGTGTATCAGTGAATTGAGGAAACAGATTTGAGGAGAGTAGACTATAGGGAAGGTGCTCAGAATTTGAGTTGCAAAGAGGTATGCTAGAGACTAGAAGTTGAACAGTGCAGAGAAGTGTTTAGAGGAAATAGTGGCTGGAAATTGAGGTTGGAAGGAGGGTTATGTTATTTAAACAAAAAAATGCTATACATTAGGCTACAGAGAAACAGAAGGAAATGCTGTCACCTAGAGGCAAAAACAGGTATCTACAAGGCTAAAACTCCATGACTTCAGGGAAGAGCAAAAGGACTAGGAAGGTAGACAGAGGGAAAGAAAACTCCATGGTAGGCTGCTAGCTGCTGCTCACCGCATAGTTGAAGAAAAATGTTACAAGAAGACAATAATGCCTAAAGTACAGTGAGGTACATACACTTTGAAATTAAATCTGAAGCACAGATTTAATATGTCTATGCATGAAGCACAACAGGAGTCCTTTAGAGATGTTCTTTCATGGGCAAAAAGCCACACTGAGGACTGGGAGACACCTGGGGTGGAAAATAATTCACCAGGGTCAAAAAACATTGAAATTAAATCTGAAGCACAGATTTAATATGTCTATGCATGAAGCACAGCAAGAGTCCTTTAGAGATGTTCCTTCACAGGTGAAAAGCCACACGGAGGACTGGGAGACACCTGGGGTGGAAAATAATTCAGCAGGGTCAAAAAACTTTGGAATTAAATCTGAAACACAGATTTAATATGTCTATGCATGATGCACAGCAGGAGTCCTTTAGAGATGTTCTTTCATGGGTGAAAAGCCACACTGAGGACTGGGAGACACCTGGGGTGGAAAATAATTCAGGAGGGTTGAAAACCTTAAGTGGAGACAACAGCCTACGAAGTACAGGGCCAAAGGGGAAATTTTGAAAGATTTACATGTCTGTCAGTAATGCCTGCATGGGCAATTGTGTCAATAGCCTTGCCCAAGTCCAGATATGTTTTAGGTACTTCATATGGGGACTCTGGAGTCAGTGAAATGGCTATTACTGTGGGTAGAGTAAAATTTTCACTGAATTTGTCAACTAGAATGTTAGCTCTTTTGTTTGAATCAGAGTGGACAGTATTATTGAGAACGAGCTTCATGCAT
Source organism: Protopterus annectens (assembly GCF_019279795.1). Taxonomy (NCBI): domain Eukaryota; kingdom Metazoa; phylum Chordata; order Ceratodontiformes; family Protopteridae; genus Protopterus; species Protopterus annectens. The sequence goes on along the minus strand of NC_056727.1, from coordinate 321,251,042 downwards.
TGTTGGGTGTCAGTTGTAGGCATCCTGACATTTGTAGCTATGTTTTTATTTCAGTTGCTATATTAAGTTTATAATCAGGTTTCAACTTCCAAATGATTCCCTTAAGTTTTTTGTTGGTTCTCTTAAGGACACTCAAGTTAAGTTCAATGAAATTTCTTAACAACCATTAAATAATTCTTTCTATTGTTATATGATGTATGTAGAATAGAATTCCACCACAGTGTTTTCTTTAATTTCTCTTTACATTTATTGTGAATAGGGATTGCCTTATCAATAACACAATTTAAATGGAAGTGAAGTTAGAGCCATAGATAGCTCTATCTGTTAAACCTAGCACTTGCTCCTACAGTACTTATTACCTTGATACGGCACTCTTGTCATCCTCACTGGTGAGGCCACTGAGGTGGACCCCAGCCATAAACAAACTCTAAAAACTAAGAGCCTAAAGACTCAAAAGACAATCATAAGGCCTTCTTTAGCTATGTTAGAAACCTAGGAGGAAACTCCCAGATATGCTCAGAACTAGTTCAAAATGATGTGAAGATTACTGAACAGGTTCAGTGCAAACTTCTCAGCCCCCAAACATCTCGCAAAAACACAGCATCCATGGGACCTGATGGTGTCCCCCGCTGTGTGCTCACACGAACTCAATGAGATTAAACCCCACAGCTAGGACAGCTGTTTAATCAAAGTCTTACCTCTGGATGGTGGTCCCACTTCACAAAGGCGGTGCCTCCACAGACCCTGGAAATTACCGCCCATTAGACCTCATAAATAAAGACATAGAATTTGCAGACTTTGGATCCAACCCAGTTTGGCTTTGTCAAAGGCAGATCATGCCTTTAAACTTGGTTGACAAACAGTCACCAAAGCCATTGATGAGGGAAAGGCAGTCCATACAGCCTACCTCGATCTGGCTAATGAAAAACTCATCAGCTCAAGATGGGTTGCAAACTGGCTGAGTGACAGAACCCACAGGGTCAGAGTTGCTGGGGCCCATGTCAGACTCAAAGCCTGTCACAAGTGGTGTCCCACAGGGCTCAGTCCTCCACTCTTGTTTGGCATCTACTTTTCAGTACAAGCAAACAGGTTATGGCTGACAAAGTTTGCAGATGACTGCAAACTGGGCGCCATAGTAGAAAACACATCTGACACAGATATCCTTCAGAAGAAGGGTCTCACAGAAATGTATAACTGGTGCCAGAGCCACGGCTAAAAGTTAAAAAAAAAAATGCATAGTCATACCCTTCGAAAAAAAGGTTACCCCTAGCTACCAAATAGGTGGCAATCCCACTGACACAGAAGAAGTTATCAGGGACCTGGGGACCCAGGCTGAAAGTAGTGCGTCATTCGACATCCATGTCGTTCAAGTTGATAGGAAGACCTTACACATTGCCCCCACCTATAATTGAAGATTTCTCATCTAGATCAAGGAGGTCATAGTCTCCCTTTACTCATCACTCATCAGACCAATGATTGAGTACAATGCCCCATTCGGAATGTATCTGACCCGACACTTGCAGCAGCTGGAGAGGCCACAAAGTTCCTCACCAAAAGGATAAAGGGTCTCAAAATCTGTCCTATGCTGCCCGACTGAAAGAACTCCAGCTCTATTCAGTCAGAGGTGACCTTTGCCTAACATACAAGGCCATGTCAAACCCAGATTTGATGAATATGCTTCACCTCAAAAATCTAGATCCATCAGAGCCACAAGGGCGGAGACTTAAACCATTAATAGGACATGCTGGAGGGATAGATTCATCACCCAAAGACTCCTATGCTGTGGAACAAAATCCGGTACATGTGAGGCAGAGCACTGGCCTTGTTCAAGAGAAATCTTGACCAATGGATGGGAGATCGCAGATATACCCCAGGGATTACCTCAGTGTCACTGCTCAACAGAGGCACAGCAAAATAATGGGTATAGTTCCCCATACTAAAGGAAATATATGTAAGCCACAAAACGATGGGCTAAGCTTGTAAATGCCCTCTGGCAGATAGCCTAGTATGAACCTATGAAACCTATGAACCTATGAACCTATTTAGTGATGGAATCCACTGAATGAGGATTACAGTGGAATTTACTAAGGTTATCACTTAACTAAAGGATGTCTGCTTTTGAGAAGTCCCTAAACTAACAAGTATTTGTAGAGGAAATGTTAACCAGTTTTAAAGGAAAATGTCATAGATTAATGGTCTGATTTAACAGAGAAAGTTGATATACATATGGATTTCTGTAAAAAATGACCAAATTTGTGAGGTTAAGATCAAGAGTATCAGTGCCCCTAGTAAGACTGTTGAAGTATTTGTTTAAGGGAATTAGCATTTATAATGTCAATGAATCATTGGGTAAGTTAACCACTAGCACTGTATTCCCCCAATAGAAAATTGATGGGTTTAATGGGGATTTAAATTAAGGTATTAATATAATTGTCATGCTCAGAGGGGGTCATAAAGGGTGTTCTACAACTAGCTTTGAAGTGGTAAGATATATTGTTATCAGTGAAGTAAACATCCACGAGGTCCAATTTTGCATCCTAAGGAATCTGTCAGGAGGTGTTGATACCCTTAACAAACACTGAATCAGCTAAGTAACTGACAGTAGGTGTAAGGATATGATAGCAACTAAACCCAGAAAAAGATGAAGCACTTCCATTGTTTTGAAACCATGTGTGAGTAACTACTCATATATGAATGCAATGACATTGCAGGTATCCTCGAGGTGAACAATGACAATGCTGAATTTCATATCACAGCTCTACTGAAATGAATTATTTAATTTCTGAAAGGTGTACTATAACAATTCTGAATTCTGTAGAATGATCCTGCAGAATGTTGTTCTATTGTGACTGTTGCTGACTGTTATAACCCTAATGCATACTGTATTATGATGCAACTTAAAGGTGTGTGATGACACTTTTGAAGACTGTATTATTACACTGAGGATTACTGCATTATGATACTGCTGAACAATGTAGCATTACACTACTGAATGCTCAAGTATCTTCCAGTTGAATGCTGTATCATGACATATTTGAATACTGTTTTATAAAACTGTTTACTGCATTATGAGGCTGTTGACTATTGTATTATCACACTGCTGAAAACTGTTTTATGATACTGCTGAACACTGCCTTGTGAGTCTCTTGAGTTATATATTAAGGAGGTGCTTAATAGTGCATAATTACTGCTAAATTCTGCATCATGACAGTGTTGGTGACTCTGCTGTCACATTGCTGAAGAGTGTATTAAAATATAAGTAAATACTGTATTATGATACTGCACATGAGTGTATTATGAACCTGCTGAAAGATTCACTATAACACTGCAGAAAATTGCATTATGACACTTCTGAGTGCTGCACTATGCCAAGATTAACTTCTGATTTTTTATATCGAAGATTAATGTATTATGACACTGCAGTATACTGATTATAACATTGATGAATGTTGCATTATGACACTTTTGAGTACTCATTAAGACCATGTTAAATTATGAGTTTTTATATTGCTGATTACTGTATTATGACACTGTAGAATGTTGCATTATGGCACTGCTGAATACTGTATTATGATACTGCTGAATACTGCATTCTGAGACTACAAAATGGAGTATTATGATACCGTTCAGTATTGTGCCATGACATTGATGAATAAATGTGGCATTATGAGACAACAGAAAGGAGTATTATGATACTGTTCAGTATTGTACCATGACATTGGTGAATGAATGCTGCATTATTAGACAACAGAAAGGACTATTATAATACTGCTCAGTACTGTACCATGACATTGGCGAATAATACATTATGACACCACATAAATCTATATTATGACAGTGTTGAATTCTGTTCAGTGGTCCTACTGACTGATATTTTGTGAAAACTGTTGCTGACTACTATTTCCTATGACAGCTAAATGCTGCATTATAGGAGAACATTATGGCACTGCTAAATGTTGCATTATACACTGTATTATGACATAGTTGAATACTGCGTTAAGGCAGTGCTGAAAGCTATAAACTAGTGAAAGATGTATTATACTAGTATCTAATGCTGTATAATGGTACTACTGAATGCTGAATTATGGTCCTACAAAATGGTGGTTTAGGATACCAATGAAAATGTTTATACTTCTGAATGCTGCATTATGACATTGCTGAAAGGTATAGTCTGAAAGTTGAATTCTGCACAATGGCTCTGATGATTAATATATGATTAAATGGCTGAATGCTGCATTATGACATTGCTGAATTCCCCTTTATGACATTACTGAAATAGTTATTATGACATTATTGATTGCTATATCATGATGCTGCTAATTGCTGCTTTATGACACTACTAAATAATTCATTGTGACACTGCTGAATGTTGTGCTATGACACTGCTGGTGTAATATGACACTGTTGAATTCTCTGCAGTGACCCATCTTAATGAGGTTATACACACTGTTGAAAAGTATATTATGGCACTGCTGAATCCTGCTATGATGGCCCTGCTGAAAGATATTTTATAACAACTGTTGCTAACTACTGTATTATGGCACAACTAAATGCTGCATTGTAACAGACAACAAAGCTGCATTATGAGACTGCAGAATACTGCAATATGAAATTAAGGAAATGTGCATTATGACACTGCTTATTATTGTATTATAACTAACTATATGAGGACACTAAAGCTGTATTAAGACACTGCTAAAAACTGTATTATGCCACTGCTGAAAGCTGCATTATGACACTACTAAAGGCATAGTACAACACTGCTGAATACAGCAATATGACACTGCTAATTTCTACATTATATAACTACTGAATATTGCATTGTGACATTGATAAGTGTATAATGGTGTTATTTCAAAATGTATTATGATACTTCTGAATGCTGGATTATGACACTGCTGAATACTGTATTATCACACTGCTGAATGTTGCCTAGTTACATTTCTGAATGCCACATTATGAAGAAAGGTGTATTATGACATTGCTAATCAATGTAGTATCACATTGCTAAGTGCATTATGACACCACTGAATGGTATACTAAGACACTCTTGAGGTCTGCATTGTCACACTGCAGAATACTGAATTATGATATGTTGAATGCTATGCTGTTTATGTGATGCCTCATTTCCAAGTTATGATACTGCTTTTTCTGAAAACAGTGGGCCGGATTCATGAAGGCTTGCACGGAGTCTAAGAGTAGTGTAAGACGGCAGACAGGCAATATGTCTGCCGAGCGATTCAGCAGTAGCCGGCAGGGGCGCGCATGAGAGCTTCTAAAGCTACTCTTGCATGGACAGTGTTATGGTATGCAATTTACCTCATTTGCTGCTGAAAGCTATGCAAATGATGTAAATTTGCGATCCAGGAAACACTAACCTGTCCGTGGAAGAGTAATGTTATTTGCAGAAATGTACTCCGTTGGTAAGTACAGTTCTGCAAATAGCTAAATGGAGCTATGACAGCTCCAAATAAAGGATGCATCTAGTTGAGGAAGCATGCCAATGGCCAAATATAAGGCCATTGGCATTTGCAAATGTTGTAAATCCTTAAAATCCATTTTTTCCCTAATCGCCTATGTTTAAGCATAGCGCAGTGGTGCGCAAACGTGCTGCACTTTAAATAAAATGAAAAAAAAGTGAAAAATAGCCACAAATGGGCATTTTCACTAAAAAGCTTGTTCTGCCATGTAGGTGAATGGCAGGCTGAAAACAACATGGCCACTGAGTAGTGGTTGCTAAGGGGGGGAGCTCAGTGTGAGAGATGTAACCAAGCATTAGTAGGCAATCCTATGCAAATGAAGATAAGGATAGTGAATCCCAATTTTCCCCGGCATGTGAGCCATGTCCCTAGAGTGTAAGTGTATGAGTAGGGGAGTAGTAGAGTAGAAGATAGGTGACATCATGAGGGGGTATGTCTGAAGGACTGTAAGTTTATTGGAGCACAGTGGCTTATATTTGCCCTGAGTTGCTCAGGATTGCAAGAGGCGTGTCTACAGTTGTCCTAGCTGAAAACAAGAAACCAAAAATGTACGCCGTGGATATATCTGAAATTAGGAAGTTAACCAAGGTGAATTAGCAGAGCTGCCCGGTGAAATATATCAGAATCAGCCAATTACATAGGCAGTAGACTAGCCCAGCACAGCCCAGCACTTTAAACTCTGCAAACAGCAGTCTACCCAGTTTTTTCACAAGAACTCTGCAACACTGCAGTATACAAAGAGTGGAAACTTAAAAAGCTTAAGTCAGACAAAATGTTAGGGGCTGCTATTGCTATCATAAACCAACATGTGCAAGGTGCTGAGGGTGGTGATGTTGTGAATGCTGCTGAGCAACCCACAGTGAGGAGACGGAGAAGAGTGTACAGACCCAGGGTAACCTACCAGGGGCTACATGAACTGGAGATAGTGGAGTGCTATAGAGTGGACAGAGACCTCCTGCAGCAAACTGTTGAGCTGTGCCAGCCACACCTCACACACAGAACCAACAGACGGGAACCCATCCCAGTGGATACCAAGGTATGTGTTGGCCTATGAATACTAGCTACAGGTACCTTCCAGAGACCAACTGGTGATATGATGGGGGTTTCACAGGCATCAGCATCCAGGGTACTGCACCAGTTCCTGGATGCCATGTCAGCACATGTCAGTGAGCATGTATATTTTCCCAATTCCAGTGAGGCATTGGCCAGCAATATGCATCTTTTCCACCAAATAGCAGAATACCCTGAGGTAGTGGGTGCAATAGACTGCACGCACATACACATCAAAGCACCACCTGGTCAGCGGGGTAGGATCTACATCAACCACAAGGGCTTCCCCTCCATCAACTGCCAGGTCATTTGTGATGCCCAGGGCATAATAATGAATGTGTGTGCTGGCTGCCCTGGAAGCTATCACGATTCCCACATCTGGCATCTGACACAGCTGTACCAGAGATTTGCCAATGGGGACATCTCTGACGGTCACCTAGTGGGGGATGCTGGATACGCATTGGAGCCATGGCTGATGACACCCATCAGAAATGCACACACACCCGAACAAGAACTGTATAATGAGGCACACGCATAAACAAGAAACATTATTGAGCATGTGTTTGGGATGCTCAAGTCACGGTTCTGCTGCCTGGACACATCTGGTGGAGCCTTTCAGTACTAACCAACTACATGCACCCAAATTGTCATGGTATGTGCCATGCTGCACAATATGATCCTGCGAAAACAGCTGCAGCAGGAACAGCATGGGGCAGGGCCAAAATAGCTCCCCACCATTGCCAAGGCCTGCACAGGCACAGCGTGACTCGGAGGAGGAACAATCTGAGCCTGCCCCAGTAGGCAGAAGGAGGCATGCCCAGTATGCCTTGGCCTTGGCAAAGAGGCAACGCATAGCACATACACTGACTCAGTAGGAACCCTGGAAATGACACCTCTCTCTGACTCGCACATACAATAAAAGTGATGCCTAACTTGACACTACCTGTTATCAAACATGTATAGGGAGTGTATTATGTGTATCTGACATAGGCAGCTCTGCAGCACCACCTGAGGCATGATTGCCCTATTTTAAGCAATATAAAGCAGTGCTAAAGTTGAGCAAAGTCAGGTAAACACACTCACACCTGCTTTACTCTTCCTTAACCAGTCAGGTCTGCCCAGCAGGAAAATAAAAAGCAGTGACAGGACTTGAACTCAGGATACTGTGCACTATAGTCACCGTACTGAACCACTAAGCCATGACAGCATTTCATTGGCACAGACACAGCAGGACAATTGTAGACTAATGCAAACACAAACAAATGCTGTATCATGCCCTCTGAACTTCCCCCCAGGCCTATGCAGACAGATAAGAGCAGGCCAGGCAGTGTGATGTGGGTTGGATAGGCTATGAAGTCACAAACTAATATACATGAAATTGGAAGCTAAGATCTGTAGTACAGTAGTATGCTTCAAGCCAGTATGATAGGCAACAGTACAGACTGAAATTGAGTACCTGACATAGCAGTGCAGGCCTAGCAAATATGTATAAGTGTCAGGTAAACCCCTCATCCTATGTAAACCCACAGTAACAATCAGGTGTTCCCCCCCCGGGGAGAAATGTATAAATAATAGCTGTCCCCCCTGTATGTAGAAATGTTGATAAGTCTATGCAAAGTGACTCATGGAAGCCCTGCAGGTGAGCCCTGAAGTAGAAACCAACTTGATTTTTCACACACATATAGTATATATGTCCATACTGGGCATGCTCACACACTTAAACAAATTTAGTAAATTTCAGTCAGCAACATACTGAAAGGTCATACTGGGCATGCTCACACACTTAAATAAATGAAGCAAATGTCAGGCAACAACATACTGAAAGGTCATACTGGGCATGCTCACACACTTAGGCCATGTCTGAGTACAGCAGTGGGCCACACATATCTGGCAGTTGCATATGTTTTACCCCAGGAACCTGTTAGTATTCACCAATCCTGCCTTGTGCACATAGTTATATGAAAACAGACACATATAATATTTTGGAACCCTGTCATAATCAAACTATGTACCACAAGTACTTAAGTTGTTCACAGAAAGTGAAAAAGCAAAGAAGATAGATAAACCTGCAATCAGTATCATGAATAAACAATGTGCACTCCAAACATTATCCAATCCATGTTTTGGCACAATAATCTGTGAAGGAGTCCATAGAGAACCATGACGCTTCCTTCCGCTATGTCATAAATAGCAATGTACACTCATATATGTCCTGAGTCAGTGCAAACTGTAAATGACTGACATTGCCAACATCCTGTCAGACGGCTCATACATACATACCCCCCTCTCACTGACAAAAGGCCCTATCATCATACCTGGAGATTGTGAAAGCACAGATGTCACATGTAGAATGGGTAAACAGCTCCTTCCAAACCTGAAAACACGGCGTCTATGGGATTACATTGTTTCCCTAGCTGTGTTATAAGTGAACTCCAGAACAAACAGACCCTGCACCTGAACAGTCTGTTGAGCCTCGCCCTCTGTACAGGATATAAAACTGTTGAATGTGTTACAGCAACGTTTGGCACAGTCCACAACAGACCATGGGAACTATTGTCTTATAAGCCTATTAAGCTTGATCTGCAAGGCCATGGAGTCCATCATGATGGAACTCATAAACAGAGCTATTGGGAGCCTAGAACACCCAACCCTACCAATATTGGTTTGGTCAGGGGCAGATCATGGTTCCCAAACCTGCTAGACTGTTTTCAAGGCAGTCACCCAGGACATACATCAATGAAATGAGCTACACGCGTCCCACATAGACCTTGAAAAGCCCTTTTCCAACATCCCAGACACATGTCGTATCCATAAAATCAACAACCTGTGCATAAATATGTATGTCACCACAATAAACAGAACATGCTGGAGGGATAGATTCCTGTCCCAGAGACTTCCCATACTCTGGAACAAACTACCTATCTATATCAAACAAAGCTCCTCATTAGCACTGTTCAAGAAAAATCTTGATGATTGGATGGGAGATAGGAAATTCACCCTGGGGATCACTTCTGTGGCTCTGCTCGACAGTGGCACAGGAAAATATTTTTTTTGGGTGGCGAAAGCCAGGGTACCTTTGGCTAGGCTTATATAGGCCCTAGGGCCAATAGCCTAGTACCTATCTATGAACCTATGAACCTATGTCATCTGATGGATTGCCAGCTGGGGCACAGATAGATCACACAAGGTAAGAATTGTGGTCTCCTGTTCAAGCTGGTAACAACTGCTGTCCCCCATGGCTCAGTCCTGGGACTTCTCCTGTCTGTTGTATACTTTTCAGAAATACAGTCAAACACATGAGGGCTATATTTAGCAAAGTTTGTGGATGACTGCAAAAAAGTTGTCATAATCGATGATTGGGAAAACAGAGACATCCCTAAAAAGGGTCTCAGTCAGACAGATGTGGTGTCAAAATTATGGCCTCGAGCTACAGTCATACAAATACCACATAGGTGCCAACACCCTAAATATGGAGGTGATAATAAGGAATCTATGGACACATGTGGATAGTCATCTCTACTTCCAGAAACACATTCACAAAGTGGTCAGACAATCATGCTATGTGTTCCCACAAACTGACAAGGTATTTGCATGTAGGTCAAAGGAGGTTCCCTCTACTCATCAGTCATCAGACCCATCAGAGAGTACCACAACACACCTGCGATGAATCTGACTAGGCACCTGCAGCAGCTGGAAATACCACTGAAGTACCTCAACAAGAGGATTACTGGCCTCAAACAGTTTCCCCATGCAACAAGATTGAATTTAACTCAATCTGTACTCTTTTGCATACTGTCTACTCAGGAGATCTCTGCCCAACAGACAGGTCATGTCATGGCAACACTCAGATCTGCTCTGAGTTACAGACCAATGGCACTAAATATACAGACCCAACTGATATTGCCAACATCCTGGCAGATAGGACCAGTGCTAACTTTACCCCCCTCTCACCCAATAAAGAGCACATCTCTATAACGGAAGACTGCAAAGTTGCTGTCATCATGGCTGCACAGGTAAAAAACACTCTCCAAAGCCAGTATCACAGCATCCATGGGACCAGATAACTTCCCAGGCTGTGTTGTACACAAACTACAGAACGAACAGGCACCATACTGACGTACCATGTTCAGTCATAGCCTCACCTCAGGCTTTGTGCCTACTGAATGGTGCACAGCAATGGTTATCCCACTACACAAGGGTGGAGACACCACGGACCCCAGGAACTAGTGCCCCATTAGCCTGATGAGCCTGCTCTGCAAGGTCATGGAATGTATCATCATATAACTTCTAAAAAGAGACATTGGTAATCTCCAAACTCTGGACCACAACCATGTTGGGTTTGTAAAATACAGATCATGTCTCTTAAACCTGATAGATGACATTGAAGCAGTCACCAGAACCGTAGACAAGAGTAAGGTGGTTTGCACAGCCAATGTAGATCTTGCCATGGCTTTCAACACCATCCCCCACTCTGGAATTATGCATAAACCCACTAAACTAGGTATAAATTGCTATGTCACAAGATGGGTTGCCAACTGGCTCACTGACAGAACACACACTGTGAAAGTAGCAGACTCCAAGTATGACTTTGGACCAGTGATGAGTGCAGTACCACAGGGTTCAGTCCTGGGTCCTGTCCTATTTTGTATCTACATCCCTGAAGTAAACTTTAACATGGAAGGTCTGTGGCTAATGAAGTTTCCAGATGACTGCAAACTAGGAGCCATAATTGTAAATACTAAAGATGTGGACATCCTACAAAAGGGCCTCACTGAGACAGATGCCTGGTGTCAAAGCCATGGCCTCAAGCTCAGTACCAATAAGTGCATTGTCATCCCTTAGGTAAAAACTCTGTAGCCATGAACTACAACATAGGCAGTAGTATACTTAACACTGAAAGTGTGATAAGAGACCTTGGGTCACAGGTGGACAGTGGACACACCTGTGATAATCACATCCCCACAGTAGTCAGGAAATCCTTCTATGTGGCACACCTCATCACAAAATGCGTCTCATGCAGAATAGAAGTGGACATTGTTCCCCTCTACTCATCACTCACTAGATCCATAATAGTGTACAATGGCCCTTTTGCTATGTACCTCACAAGACATCTACAACAACTGGAAAGTCTACAGAAATACCTCACAAAGAGCATTAGTGGCCTGAAATACATGCCATATGCAGACCGTCTCAACATGCTCCAGCTGTACTCTCTCGCATATTGCCCACTCAGAGGTGATCTCTGCCTAACATACAAAGCTATGTCAAACACAGAGTTGTTGGACATGCTCCATGTAAAACACTCACAATCCCTCTGATCTTTGGCCCCAAAACCCAGAGTGAAATACAAAAGAAAGGGGTGTATCCATTTACCTTATGGATACCCACACCTTCAGGTTAGTGGCACAGCATGAGGCCTTGGAGACCATGCAAGTGCAACTAACATTGGGCAGAGCTGCTTATCAGATTGTAGCCTGCTACAGATCACCTACCTTGTTTCAGGAACCTCACTCAGTATTCCTGAGAAGAGTGGAAAATATAAAGGTCCTATCAAACACCATTATATGAGGAGATTGCAACTACACAAACATTGAGTGGGAGAATTACTCGTGTACAACGTTCTTTGCCCAATGTTTCCTAGAGTTTAAAAACTCAAATGCCCTGGAACAGCTGGTCACCATGCCCACTAGAGGTGACAACATACTGAACCTGACCAGTACCAACATAGGGTACCAGTGTTCCACAACAGAGATAAACCCTCGCTGGTAATATCAGATCATAAAGTAATCACACTGGACATCCAAATCCCCCCCCCCCAGTCAAGGAAACCAATGTGAAGACATTTTCAAAAGCAAACTGCATACTTCCCAAGACCAAAGTGGAAAGTTCCAAAGCCCTCTTGCTATAGGATAAAGCTATACAATCTGCCAAATCATTTACAAGTGCATTCTATGAGCATCTACAGGGATGCATGGATCGAGACATCCCAAATAAAACCAAGATGCACTCCTCCAAAAATAAGAAACCAATCTGGTGGTCGCCACCCATAAATAAGCTATACAACAGAAGGAGGAAATGGACACATGATAGAGCAAACTTCACAAAAGGAAAGGCATCACTGGTCATTATTAGGAAGAAACAATGATCGCTCATAAAATAATCCAAGGCCAGTTTCTAAAAACAAATTGCCAAGGAATATAAGAATAACAACCACAAAGCCTTCATTAGCTATACCAAACATTTAGGTGGCAACTCTCAAATATGCTGTCAGCTACTGCAAAATGACAAAAAATACACTGAACCAACTTACATTGCCCACATCCTAGGGGACAAGTTCAGTGCAACCCCCCCATCACCCCCAAAAGGGCCTGTGTCCATCCCAGAAGAATGCAGAGCCCCAGACTTCATGGACATGCAGATAAAAACAGCCCTCTCCAAAGCTAAGAACACAGCATCAATGGGACTGGATGGTGTCCCAGGCTGTATCATACACCAGACCCAAAAGGAACTACACCCTCACCTACATTCACTGTCCAGACTCAACCTTACCACAGGCTATGTACCCAAAGAATGGCATACAGCAACAGTCATCCAGCTCCACAAAGGGGGTGCCACAACAGAACCAGGAAACCATTGCCCTATAGGCCTACTCAGCCTGGTCTGCAAAGCTATGGAGCAAATTATCATGGAACCTATAAACAGAGACATTGAAGACCTCCAGACACTGGACTCTACCCAACTTGGCTTTGTTAAAGGCAGGTCCTGCCTCCTAACCCTAGTTTACTTATTTGAAACAGTTACAAAGGACATAGATGGAGGTGAAAGTAGTCCACACAGCCCACCTGGACCTCACTAAGACCTTTTGACAGCATTCCCCACTCTGGCATCATGGACAAGCTTACCAGCTTGAACATTAACAGCTATGTCATAGGATGGGTGCCAACTGGCTCACAGATCAAACGCACATGTTCAGAGTTGCGGGTTCCATGTCTGACTCTAAACCAGTCACAAATGGCATCCCACAGGACTTGGTCCTGGGACCCCACCTGTTCAGTAGATACTGCTCAGAGGTACAGGCAAGCATGGGAGGTGTATGGCTGAACAAGTTTGCAGATGACTGCTAACTGTGGTCCATAATCGACTCTACGGCTGACACAGACATCCTCCAGAAGGGTCTTACAGAGACAGATACCTGGTGTCAAAACAATGCCCTCAAGCAGAATGCCAAAGAATGCATAGTCATCCCCTTTGGATAAAACAAAGTGCACACAAATTACCACATAGGTGGTAATCCAGTATGTACAGAGAATGTAATTATGGCCCTGGGGACCCAGGTAGATAGTAAACTCTCATTTGATGTTCACATTGCCAAAGTGTTTAAAAGTTCCTTCTATGAAGCCCACCTAATGTCATCTAATGTAACCCACTTTGTCTAGTCTGATGATGTCACCATCCTACAAATATACCTGAGGAAAAAAGAACTCCCAGTAATGTGTTTAGTGCGTCGTGTTAATGCATACTTTTCTAATATCATAAAGTAGTTAGGTAGGGGTTTGAATCCTGCACTTGACAACTGTATGAGAGAGTGTGTGTATCTCCTTGTAGAGGAGTAATGTTTTTGGAGACTACTAAAACACATTAAAAGTGGTATACTTATCTTTGACAAGTCTAATGATGTCACCATCCTACAAATATACCTGTGGAAAAATGAACTCCCAGTAATTTGTCTAGCGTGTTGTATTAATGGATACTAGTATCATAAAGTAGTTAGGTAGGGGTTTGAATCCTGCACTTGACAACTGTCTCCTTGTAGAGGAGCAACATTTTTGGTGACTACTAAAACACCTTAAAATTGGTATAGGTTCATAGGTTCATAGGTAGATACTAGGCTATCTGCCCTAGGGCATTTATAAGCCTAGCCAGAGTGTATTTGGCTTCCGCCTCCCTATTAGATAAGCCTACTGTGCCTCTGTAAAGTAGGTCACAGAAGGTACCCTTTTAAGATTAGTTTACTGTGCCTCTGTCTAGCAGGGACACAGGAGAGATCCCAGGGGTGAATTTGCGATTTCCCATCCACGCGTCCAAATTTCGCTTGAAGAGGGTCAGCGAGGGGCTATGTCTAAAATGAATTGGGATTCTATTCTAGAGTGAGGGGAGCCTCTGGGAAATGAATCTGTCCCTCCAGCATGTAATATTTATTTTTGTGCTGAGGTTTAGGTCCCTGGAGCGTGTAGCTCTAAGGGACTTGGATTTTTTGAGGTGGAGCATGTCCATTAATTCTGGGTTTGACATGGCTTTGTACGTCAGGCATAGATCGCCTCTGAGTAGGTGGTAAGCAACTGAGTAGAGCTGGAGTTTCTTTAGTCGAGCTGCATAGGACATCTATTTGTAGCCCATGATCCTCTTGGTGAGGAACTTTTGAGGTCTCTCCAGTTGCTGCAGGTGTCGGGTAAGGTACATCCCAAAAGGGGCATTGTATTCAATTATGGGCCTGATGAGTGATGAGTAGAGGGGCACAATTACCTCTCTTGATCTAGATGCGAACCCTTTCGTGATAATGTGGGCTATATAGAAGGTCTTTCTAACCACTTTGGCAACGTGATTATCAAAGGAGAGATTACTATCTACGTTGGTCCCCAAATCTCTAATTACTTCTTCTGTACTTAATGGATTACCACCTATGTGGTAATTTGTGGCAACTTGTTTTTCCCAAAGGGGATGACTATGCACTTTTTAGCATTTAGCTTGAGGCCGTGGCTCTGGCACCAAGCATCTGTCTCTGTGAGACCCTTTTGGAGGATGCTTGTGACAGCTGGAGATTCGATTATGGCCCCCAGTTTGCAGTCATCTGCGAACTTTGTCAGCCATAATCCCCCCGTGTTAGCCTGAACCTCAGAGAAGTATATACCAAACAAGAGAGGTCCCAGAACTGAGCCCTGTGGGATGCCACTTGTAACTGGTTTGGATTCAGACATGGCACCTGCGATTCTGACCATGTGGGTTCTATCTCTGAGCCAGTTTGCAACCCATCTTGTGATATAGGGGTTGATATTTAAGCTGGTAAGCTTATTTATGATGCCCGAGTGGGGTATTGTGTCGAAGGCCTTTGTGAGGTCCAGGTAGGCTGTGTGGACTACCTTGCCTTCATCTATGGCTTTGGTAACAGTTTCAAAGAAATCAACTAGGTTTAAGAGGCAAGATCTGCCCTTAACAAAGCCGAATTGGGTAGGGTCCAGTGTCTGGAGGCTCCTAATGTCTTTGTTTATGAGTTCCATGATAATACGCTCCATAGCTTTACAGACCAGACTAGTCAGGCTTATGGGGCGATACGGGGTCCGTTATGGCACCACCTTTGTGGAGTGGGACCACTGTAGCTGTATGCCATTCTTTGGGTACATATCCTGTAGTAAGGCTAAGTTTGAACAGTGACTTAATGTGAGGGTTCAGTTCTTCTTGGAGCTCATGTAAGACACAGCCTGGGACACCGTTCAGTCCCATAGATGCTGTGTTTTTTGCTTTGGAGAGGGCAGCTTTCACCTGTGCATCTGTGATGTCAGGGAGGTTACATTCAGTTGGGATAGGCATTTGCTCCTTTGGGGGGGAAGGAGGGGAGAAGTTTGCGCTGAATCTGTCTGCCAGGATTTTGGCTATGTCTGTAGGTTTGGTATATTTTGTACCGTTATGCAACAATTCAGAGCATATCTGGGAGTTTCTACCCATGTTTCTGACATAACTAAAGAAGGCCTTGTGATTATCTTTAGTGTCTAGGGCAATTTTTCTTTCGAAACTGGCCTTTGAAGATTTTATGAGGGATCGAAGTTTCTTGCTAATACTGATCAGAGATGCCTTCCCTTTTTGGGATTTTAGTCTGTCATGTAGTAGCTTCCTCCTTCTGTTGTATAGCTTATTTATGGCCAGGGTTCACCAGACCGGTCTGCTGTTTTTGGAGGAGTGAGTCTTGGTGTTATTTGGGATAGCACAATCCATGCATTCCTGCAGGTGCTCATAGAATGCATTTGTAAAGGATTCTGCAGATTGGGCTGTATTATCCTCTGGCCCAGGGGCTTTGAAGGATTCCACCTCAGTCTTGAGAAGTGCAAAGTTGGCTTTGGAGAAATTCTTTACACTGATTTCCTTGGCTGGGGGTGGGGACGGGATATGGATGTCCAGGGAAATTTGTTTATGGTCTGATCTTACCAATGAGGGGTTTACCTCTGGTGTGGAACATAGAGTCCCCATGTTGGTGATGACCAGGTCCAATATGTTGTTCCCTCTTGTGGGATTGGTGACCAGTTGTTCCATTGCGTTAGAGTTTATAAATTCAAGGAACCATTGGGCAAGGGTGTTTGAGCTTGTAGTTTTCCCAGTCAATGTTTGGGTAGTTGAAGTCACCCAATAACATAGTGTTTGGAGAGACCTTCATATTCTCCAGTGTTCTCAGGAATGCCAAGTGGGGTTCCTGTAATAGGGAGGGTGTTCTGTAGCAGGCTACAAACTGAAAGGCAGTTTTGCCCGCTGTTAGTTGCACATGGATGGTTTCCGATGCTTTGTACAGTGCCACTAACCTGGAGGTGTAGGTATCTTTGATGAATATAGATACTCCCCCTCATTTTGTGCTTCGGTCCGAGTTTTGGGGCTGAAACGCATGGTATGAGTTATAACCTGGTAGTGCTGGGGTGCTCTCAGGAGCCTTGAACCAGGTTTCTGTTACTGCACAGACATATATACTTATCTTTGTCAAGTCTGTTGATGTCACCATTCTACAAATACACCTGTGGAAAAGAGAACTCTCAGTAATGTGTATAGCGTGTCATGTTAATACATTTTCCTCTATTATCCTAAAATAATTAGGTAGGGGTTTGAATCTTGCACTTGCCAACTGTATGTGTGTGTGTCTCCCTGGAGAGGAGCAACCTTTTTAAAGACTACTGAAACACCTTAAAAGTGGTATATTCATCTTTGTCAAGTCTGATGATGTCACCATCCTACAAATATACCTGTGGAAAGGAGAGCTCCCAGTAATGTGTATAGCACTTCATGTTGATGCGTACTCCTCTAATATCCTTAAGTAGGGGTTTGAATCCTGCACTTGTCAACTGTGTGTGTCTCCTTGGAGAGAAGCAACCTTTTTGAAGACTACTGAAACACCTAAAAAGTGGTATACTCATCTTTGTCAAGTCTGATTATGTCACCATCCTACAAATATACCTGTGGAAAGGAGAGCTCAAAGTAATGTGTATAGCACATCATGTTAATGTATACTGCTCTAGTATCATAACATAGTTAGATAGGGGTTTGAATCCTACACTTGGTGAGCGTCTATGTGCTCTATGTGTGTGACACAGTTGATCAATGTATTGTGGGTTTGCTTTTACTAGTGTATGACATATCACAATGACAACAGTATGTGCATTGCACGTCAGGTAGCTGTGTGGCAAATACATATACGTACATGTGACCTCAATTATTTCATAGGTGGGAACCCTGCTTTCTCCATGAACACATCTGTTATCTTTGCCAGAGTGTGCTGCTGCTTTCCAGACCTTAGGTCACATCTGTATGTTTGTGACAAGCCCAGCCACTGCAGTGATCCTTGGCCTAGGTCATCCATGTCACACACACTCATTACGGTTTCTATTGAATAGTGTGAGTGAGGGTTTATGCCTGAGGTATATTTCAGACCTGTTCAAATGCAGCAAAGTCTGTCAACGATGGCTATTCATTATGGGTGACCAACAACCTTTGTGGATATGCATGCAGACCCCTTATTGCTTATGTCATTCACTGTGGGTTTTCAAAATACCTTTGGAAATGTGATTACCAAAGGAGAAATGACATAACACTTGGCTGTATGTACACATCAGTACCTGTTCAACATGTTGGGGGCTACTACCTATGTGGTACTGTGGGGAATACTATGTTTTCTAAAGGTGGATGACTATGCTTTAGGTGGCTTATAGCTTTACAGCATGGGTTTGACAACAGGTATCTGTCTGTATGATACCCTTGTGGAGAATGTGTGTGTCATCTGGAGAATGCATTATAGGCCACAGTATGCATTTCCAGACGTGGGCGGACATATCCCTACTGTGTTTGCTTGTACCTAAGAGAGCTATAAGCCAAACAGGAGTGGTCCCAGGAATGGGTGCAGGTGAATACCACTGGTTACTGGCATAGTATAGTACCTGAAGGATCCAAATGTTACTGTGTGTCCTTCATCTGTGTGTCAGTTGTCAAGACATCATCTAATGATTGTTTATGGTCAGGCTGTTGAGGTTATGTATACTACCAGAATGAAAAACAATGACAGATAGTAACAGTATCACCCACAGCACAGTGTCAAACCATGTCATACACACATGTGTACCCAGGTTCCAAAATGTGTGTACTACAATGCATCCTGGCCATCAATAGAAACTATGGAGTGTTAACACTGTGTAATACAGGGCATGTCACCCTGCCCATGTGTCCACTATGCACGTACCTGCAGACAGTGGACCTCCACCATGTTCACAAATGTACACCTGCACATCTGTGCTGAACACATCCCACACATACTGTCCACTCTCTAACACATGCTGCCAATACTACACACATCAGCCAAGTGGCACATGGGCGGACAATACACTATTGGAATTAACACTGGTGTAAACAATACTACATTGACAATCATAGCTTTAATGCATCATGCCTGCTCAGCTATACCTTCAAGGATATCATTACACTTTACTGCTGATAACATGCTAACATCGCTATACTGCTATAAAGTCACCCTGTGCATCAGCACCATGTTAGCCTGTTCCTGCATCAATGTTACAGATGACAGGAGGTGGCACAGGTTTCATCATATGCACAGGGTGTATTTTTGGTTTGCCAGAGGCCTACATTGAGCCATACAATCGAAATGTATGTGTGTGTGTGTGAGTGTGTGTGAGGGCCAAGAGTACTGGTATGGGCCAATGTTGATGTAGCCCTAGGTGTCTGGTTTATGTGTGTGTGTGTCTGCATGCACACAGTTCCACCATGTGGCTGTCATATATGGGGATTTGTGGGACAGCCACAGACTGTACCTGCCAGGCTTTACAGATCACCATCTCTGGCCATGGATACGGTACCTGTGCCTGGCAGGGGTGCTACTGACAGTATCAGGTACTAAGCCAGACTGGGTACTATCCTCAGAGGTAGACATATGTACACTGAACCAAGGTCCCTGCTGGGACTGGCCAGAGCCAAGCGCATGGGGTCTTCTAGGAGGGTATATGGACAGCCCACCCCCAACATTGCTGTGGCTGGTACTGGCACTACAGGAGTGGCTGTGACTTGGACGTCAGTGGCGACTGCCAGCTGCTGATGTTGCTGGCATATGTCCATGTCGACGACTCAACCGTCCCGCACTGTCCTGACACATGGACATGACATTGTGGAGGACATCTAATGTCTCATCCCAACGTCTATCACTGACCTCAGTGTAATTACGGATAGCACCTGCTAGGTCATGGATACTTTCATTTAAAGCGGTGTTATGTGCCCTCTGTGCCCTTAGTCCCTGTCTGGTGTACTGTTCCATACGTGCCTGTGCCTCCATGACAGCCTGGAACATGCGTGAGGTTGTAAGACCTGTGGCACGTCTGGCAGGTGCATAATGGCCAGCAGTGCTCCGACGAGAACCCCTGGACGTCTGCCTATGTGGTACCGTTCCAGACCTCTGGGTATGGCTGCTGTGTCCGGATGCATGTGCCATGGATACCACACTGTCCTAGCCATTGCCAACTGTACACTGTCCCTCAGCTAAGGGCATTGGCGATGATGGATGTATTGGCAGTATGACTGCATGCATGGATGGGGTGGACACTTGTGTACTGTCGATTGGTGGCCCAACGACAGACCCTGGCAAACATGCCTGTGCCTCAAAACACCTATCCTCATTATCACTATTTGTGTCAGTGACATCAGGTTCCTTGCTGCAGTGAACCAGCCCAACCTCAGCACCTGCGAGAGGAAGACAAGAAACACACTTTACGACCTGTACATGATGTCAGAACACATGCACACATGCACACATGTACACATGCACACATGAACACATGAACACATGCACACATGAGCACATGCACACATGAACAAATGCACACATGAACACATGCACACATGGACACATGCACACATGAATACATGAACATATGCACACATGCACACATGCACACAAATGCACTCCTCACTAAAGCAGACAGACACACACACACACACACACACACACACACACACACACACACACACCACCAGCAATCCAGAACATACTCAATAGCGGTTGATGGTGGGGTAAAGTATCACAAGCCAAACAGTTATATCACACATGTCAGCATGCAGGACACATGTTGCTCAACAGCATGCAGTGCGAGTGTAGACAGTCCTTGCTAATAACAGTATACATGGCTTTGATGCATGTGTGTTGTTCAGTGATTGGCCTCACACTGGAATGCAATGTGTACATGGACACAACATTGCTGTGCAAGTATTACAAGGTCTTCAATGTGCTGTGCACCGTCTCTCACATGTATACATACCATGGCTGGATGTGTATCTGTGTGTCACATAGATATCCATTACTGATTAGAGTGTCTGCGTCTTTAGCAGATAATTGTGGACACAGCTTTAGCTCATGCATGCTATGTAGCACACAGGATGAGTGGTGAGTGTATACCTGATGGAATACCATTGCTCAACATAGCCATTGTACAGTAGTTATGGTAAGTGTAGAACATATTGTGGACATGCCAGTGCCAGCCATGGCATGGCATGCTACAACACAACTGCAGTATTAAACATCACACATACCTAATGTGTGTCATGTTACCTATACACTCAATAGCATTACAAGACATATATGTATCACTTTGTGCAAATAGTGGTTGCTATGCATATTGTGTATAGGTGCATATGTCTGCACACACAACATTGAGGTGTATAGCAATGAATGCTATGTGTAGTATTGTGGTTACTATAACTGGATGGGGTGTAGTACCATGAGCCATCATCATGCAGCATCATGTGGTCACTCAAAGCTACTAATGTGTGCCAGACCAGCACCTATCATGCTGTACCTGAACTGCAGTACCATGGCTACATTCACCATTTCCCAGACAGTTGTTACATGGGTTTGTAAGGTGCCCAATAGGGAGCATTGCCTAACATGAATGTGTTATGTGTTGAAGAGTGTCGCACCACCCCATGATAGGCCTCTACCCCTCAGGTATATTATGTGTGCTGTGTGGATGACATTTGGGATACTGGAGTGTGACCTTACAACGGGTGTCTGAATATGCCATGTGTAGCATATTAACATGTACTGAGTATGACAAAGTTGTGTATGTTGTGTGCATGTGTATCGACTCTTCCTATCCAATGTCCACTACAGTGTAGCCACAATTGTTTTGGATGCTCTGTGTAGTGCATGTGTTTGAGGCAGCTAATCACGTTACTGAGATGTGCATAGTCTCACAGCAAACATGCACAGCATGCATTATGTGTAGGTGTGTTACATGTGTATATGGCCTACACCTCACCTATGACATGCACATTTTATTTGCAATATTAAATGTAGAACACACTCACCAGCATGGGTCTGCTGCCTTGCTGTCACACCAGAGGGACCTACCAGGATATGAGACAGTTTGTCAGTGGCAACAACTGTGGCATTGCTACTGTGGGTTTGCAATCTTACAGTAGTACAATGGTTGACAGTCACAGGCCTACAGATCATGTTCCAAATTATCAGTACTGCACAACACCAGGTTCCACATCTTCTAACTACACAGTACACATCTCACATATGCATGATCTACCAATAGAGGTAACAGTAGTCTACAGATATGCCATGTTACCTGCACGCTCCATGTGAACTTGCTGGGTGGCTCCGGCCTCCATGATGATACATGTTTGCTGTTGTTGTTGTTGGCCAGGAGCCACCAGGCTCAGGAGCAGCTTCTCCACTCTGATGAGGGGGGGGATGGATGGTAACCCCACCACCTGTGGCAAGCTGTTGTCTACGGACATCAGACGCACGCTGCTGGACATGTCTAAGTAAATCACTGCAGTGATGGCGTACCTGCTCATATGTCCAGTTATGCATGCCTATGTCATTTACCCTACGGACAACATCTTGCCACAGTGCAGTCCGCTCATGCTGGTCCTGGCTGATTCTTGAGAATAAAAGGGTGTAGTGCTGAACCAGACTGGTCGTTATGATGTCATCCTCAGCAGGACTATAGGTTGGGTTGCGATGGTGGGCCATGGCCCTGGAAGACAATGAAACAATATGTGTGAACAAGTCATGTGGCACACTTAACATTCTACAGTACAGATATCACTGAACTGCCATAAATAGCAACCTATTGTCAGTCAGAGGATACACACTTTCAATACCACATATCAGTGCTCAACCGACAACTGCCTGACAGTGCCTGGCATGTTCTATATATTAAGCCATGTTCTGTACAGCAACAAAGAGAATTCACTATGTAAGACTATACAACAGTATATGGCACACTGTATGCGACATAATGCACCACCTAGCCACATGAGATCTATATCGAGCTAATGCATAAAGCAATATGTCATCCATTGCAATGATTGTAAAGTCCAGTTACAGTATTACCAGTATACCCCACTAGTTGTTGATGGCAAACCCCTGCCTAAAATATGTGCACATTTGTGAATATAGGTGGCATACTGCTGTACTAGGCTATACATGTTGCTAGATACGCACTTATATCCTGTAACACACATATGACCGAGGGCATGTTACAGGCATACCCACACACACATCAGACATACATACAAGACACAAAGGTATGGCAACCCAGATGAGTTTTATGTGTGTACCATACAGTACTGCGTGTCCATACTTACAAAACCTTATGCCTGAGGTATGTAATCTGTGAGGACTACAGGGAACACACAAAACAGTGGTTCCAAGCAATGTGGACATACACCATACTGTGCTGTTTAGGCCTACAGCCTCAGGTAGTACTACAGTTCATACAGGATTTGGATTCACAAGCATTACCAATCAAAAAGCATACATGTACTGCTTTAGCCCCCAATGGCACACCCCAGTTAACACCAAAGGAATAAGTCAGACCGTATGCCATACTGCTTTTTCTGCCTAGCAATAGCATACACATCTTTTTCTGGGATCAGAGCTAGGACACAAAATGCCATGATAGAAACAGTTTCCCACTAAGCTATCCCACATATACACAACTGTGACACATTCACCAACACATTCCCCAACATACTCAGTCAACCTCACATAGCAATTATTGCAACAAGTACATGTGGGTGTGTATTGGTTCATAGGTAGGTAATAGGCTATTGGCCCTAGAGCCTATAGAAGCCTAGCCAGATGGTACCCTGGCCTTTGACACCCGAGTAATTTAATTTCATGTGCCCCTGTCAAGCAGAGCCACATAGGTGATTCCCGAGGTGTATTTCCTATTTCCCATCCAATCATCAAGATTATTCATGACGTGCTACTGAGGAGCTTTGTTTGCTATTGATAGGTAGTTTGTTCCAGAGTATGGGATGTCTCTGAGATAGGAATCTATCCCTCCAGCATGTACTGTTTATTGAGGTGACAAGGTTTAGGTCCTTAGAGCGTGTAGCTCGTAGGGATTGTGATCTGTTTACGTGGAGCATGTCCAACAGCTCTGGGTTTGACATAGCTTTGTATGTTAGGCAGAGGTCACCTCTGGGTAGGCGGTATGCAACACAGTCTGCATAGGGCATCTGTTTGAGGCCAGTAATACTCTTTGTGAGGTATGTCTGTAGCCTTTCCAGTTGCTGTAGATGTCTTGTGAGGTACATACCAAAAGGGGCATTGTACTCTATAATGGGTTTTGTGAGTGATGAGTAGAGGGGAACACTGACCTCTTTTTCCCTGGATGACACACCTTTTGTGATGAGGTGTGCCACGTAGACAGATTACATGACTAGTGTGGCACTGTGATTATCAAAGGGGAGACTACTGTCCACCTGTGTCCCATGGTCCTTTATCACACTTTCGGTGTTAAGTCGACTACCACCTATGTGGTAGTTCATGGGTACAGAGTTTTTACCAAAAGGGATGCCAATGCATTTTCGACATTAAGCTTGAGGCCATGGCTTTGTCACCAGGCATCTGTCGCAGTAAATATGACTCTGTCTCTCTCTCTCTCTGTATATATATATATATATATATATATATATATATATATATATATATATATATATATATATATATATATATATATATATATATATATATACACACACACACACATATATATATATATATATATATATATATATATATATATATATATATATATATATACACATACATATAAACATCCATTGGTGTACATATAGATATACATATTGGCACATATACAGTCCACCTTTCATGGTGGGAATATCAATTACACGAAGGATGTGAGATATACAGTTATGTAATAATATTGCACAGTCTTGTGCGAAATGCATTGAAGGTGTTCTCAGCTCATGTAGTTTTAGCAGGCCTCACTACTGGCTGCAACACTGCAAACCTAATAAATCACACCTACAGCGTTTAACCACCACATGTCATATACCAGCACTGTATGCTGTCTTGTTTGCCATACACTGCAACCTACATACAAATATGCACATAACAACCTTCACCAATATATATATATGACCACCCTTCACAAACAGTTGCAGTATGTCACTTGTTCTATGCACATGTACAGATGCTAATATATCTGACACAGATATATCTCTCAGTATGTGTGTGCCATACACACACAAGGTCCACACTGTTGTAAGTCCCTGGACCTCACGGCTGACCTGTTGGGCCTTGCTGCAACATGAACAGGTGTCACATGTGAGCACACAGTAATATTAGATGGTGTATATATAGCTGCAAATGCTAGATTATCATACTAGCCTGGTACAGCAGTTGCCAGTGCTAAGCTACACGTTAATATGACTATCATGTATGTGTTACTCTGTCACATCCATGTTTATATAGCTGTATGCGCTACTCCCTCAAACAGCCATTGTCCACACTACTGTACAGAACACAGATAACATGGATCAGATGTTTGACATTTAATGCTGAGCTACATATGTCACAGTTATGTCCCACTGCACACAGCTACACACTGATTTGTCCATGGCAGTAGTTATGCAGGGCATCTGTGCATAGATACGTACTGCTGCCACATATGGATGTTTCAAAGTATGTAGAGTACTCTTTAAAAACATCTACTACATGCCAGTAAATACATATCTGTTACATACCTTTCCTTTGTATGTGTTGGTAGTATTACGTTCCGTGTGTCTTTGGCTTTTTTTTTTTCTGTTGATGTGGGTGTGTGTGTCTTTCTCTGTCTCTGTCTCTCTCTCTCAATATCTGCAATGGAATGATTGTGTGTGTGGCCAGCAAGTACAGCCTGCTTTTACAGGTATCTGCATATGTGCATGTGATGGCCTCTGCACCAATTGGTGGCCACCATTTGGTAATTGCATGCAGCCTGCTGTGTGGTAATTGCAGTACTCACTGTCATAGCAACCCAATGCTATAAATTGCTGTGTCAGGTAGGCCTAGCCTTTTCAGCTTTCCAAAGTGGGGCCAATGCTTGTTTGCTGTGGACACCATTGTTTAAGTCAGAAGGTTGGTATAGTTCTTACATATGAAGTAGGGGTGTAGCCAGTGATTTAAATGTTGTACACAGACCTGAATGTTGCCACTTCCAGTACACAGTTGTCAGTGTAGAATTGTACTCACCCCTACAAATGCTAACACAAGATACACGGGAGTATGTAGTTTATTTTCTACTTATACAATTAACTGCCATACAAAAGTAGTTATTGAGATGTATTCATTTGGCACATGAACTGTTTGTGAACTGCTATACTGTGAATATTAATGTACTCACTTCTGCACAGTTTGTGCTTTTTTATTGTTGACATTAGCACAGGATGCTCAAGAAAACTGGACAATTCCAGTACTGAGTATGCCTACCTACATCCTTGGTAGACCCTGAACACACAGGTATATTGTACATTTGGGTGGGGATGCAGACATACAGAGAACATTATGTATTATTGTGTGAATGTTATCTTACTGGACTTAAAGGGTTGCTGTGTACCTGTTAGTTTAGCAAGGCAAGTAGTCTGTCTACATAGCTCCCAACTGTGGACCTATCCAGATGGTAGCCAGACGTTAGGCTATTATTCTCTGTCTGTGGAATGCACAGGTCTTTTCAGCACTGCTACAATGGCATTGTTACAGTCGTTTGCTACCAGTACATGGCTACATCCTTTGGTGTTTCAGTGTTGCACTCCTACATAAGAGTATGCTTGTGGAACTCCTTTCAAAGCTATTTTCACAGTGTGTAACAGCAGAAAAGCTGATATGCCTGTGTGTTTCTGCCTCGGCCAGGCCTCTGAAACACTCAGGTGCATATTTGAACAGAGTGAGGTAAAGGTAGGTAAAAGTGAGGTACACCTTCAAAATATTAGAGACAGTAAGTGGAGACTTCGGGGAGAACCAGTGCATATGGATTACTACACCTTTTCTGAAGTACAAGCGGTGTCTAACTCCTACATATTGTCATTATTCATTAGGTGTAATACCCGACCTTTCTGTCTAACGTCAGTACTTTTCAGGAGATTCAGAGGGACACAGCTAACATATGTTTCAAAGTCAGGGACATCCCTGAAATGTAGTCACAGTTGGGATGTATGTCTACTGCCATAATCAGATATGCCACTGTTTGTTCTACTATGATACTGTGTGGGGGTTGTAAAGTACTGCTGTAACATAATTTACTGCTAGAATGTCTGGTTCTCTTATCACAGTCATGTAATGCAATTCCACAACAACTGGTGGTAAAGTTCCACAGAACAGGTTTTGTGTTATGGCATTCCTAGTTTTCCTTTACATTCACTCATTCTGATGCATGATATATCCATTTCAGCAACACCCTGCTATATATCTACTGTGGCTTAGTGGTACTTCATGCAGTCTAGTGTGTCCAAGGTCCGGGTTTCGAGACTGACAGAGGTGTTTTATTTTGCTGCTGAGCAGAACAAGGGCCCTCACATGCAGGGTGACTAAGGCACTTTTAAGCAGTTGTAAGTGGGTTTGCACGGGTTTGCGCAGAGCTTAGCAATGCTTAGCTAACTGCACACAAGCACACACTCGCACAAACCCGCTAACTACTGCTTAAAAGTGCTTACTCCCGCTAACACTCGCACTCATTTCTTTGAATGAAAAGAAAATGGGGAGATAGGACAGTGGTGAAAAAGGGGCACAAAGAGGGAAAGATAGTAGGGAAAACAGCTTGGGATGTGCAGGACGAGTGTAGGGAAGGACCATAGCTGCCCATTTCTTTTACAGCAACAACTGTGCATATGCAATCATTTTGGAGGGAAATATGAAACCTTCCACCACTGAGAGAGGGGTGAGGACAACAAAGTATGTTTACTGCCAATTAAATTACATTTTATATGTCCAGCAGACATGTGTGCAAAATGGGCAGCTATGTATGGGGCGTAATTTTTTTTTTGGAGCAGATTGCCCTTTTTTTTCTTTTTCCAGGTGAGAGTGGAATGTGGGGAAGGAGATGTAGGTATATTTGGGGAGGTAGGTTGGGGAGGTAAACAGACAGGACAAACAAGATGCATACAGGGGTGGAATATGACACATGTGGGGGGTGAACAACATTGACGGGGAAGGATGTTTGGAAACCGCAAGCCCATGAACCCACAGATGGCGACAGTGGAACTGAGATCCCCACCCATGGGCAGTAACCACTGCACCTTCATAGACCAGAGGGTGGCTGTGCTGGGGGCTGCGTAGTAGGGGCAGGCTCACCCGTGAGTCACGCCACTTGTGCCTCAAGCTGGCATAGAGGATCAGTGACAGAACGCTGGATCTCCCTACTCACCACAGCCCGGACCGTTCGGTGGGTGAGAGGAGGCCCTTCTCTGCCCACACTTGCATGGGGGGGGCAAGCCCCATCCCCTGCAGTGCTTCCACCCGAAGGTGGCACAGGTCCAACAGAGGAGGAGGTCCCGGGCTGGGCACCAGACCTGCTGCTGCCAGGTGCCATCGCCAGCTGAGGTGGGACAGGTGGGTCCGCTGAGACCGGCCTTCCCATACGTTCTATGTTTAGGAGGATTTAATGACAATATGGGTTGGTAACAGCCAACAGCATTCCAAATTAGTTGTAACAGCATGCAGTAGTATTCCCATTAACCTAACACACCAGAGTTCCAACAGTTGAACAGCAAGCATAACACATGCATATATAGAACAGTGGACATTCCAACAGCATGCAGGATTAATTGGTGGCAACAGGCCACCAAGACTGTGCTATTTGAACAGGGCACATGCATTAAAGTAAATGCAGATATTTATAAACCAATAGGACATATGTCCCAACAAATGTTTTGAGATTAGGCATACCCATTGAGGTGTGGAATTGCATTGTTTATGCACATACAGTAGAGTGTAAAAAGATACCTCCATTAACAACTTATATATACTTATAGTTTACACTACATTCCTATTGACTGCAGGTATATATCCCCTACATGTATTATTACACTAGGCAATGTCCATTAAGTTGTGAAATGGGTTTTGCTAGTTCTTTATATACCTGACCTGTATCTGACATACAAACTGTCCAGGATGCAGCTGTTACTGGTATGTATTTATATATTATATTTATATATCTACATATCTAGATGTATTAAGGTGACATTATCAGTTATATTTTAACAGCCCCCTACATTTCTAGCAGCACACTGACATTTCTGGGGAGCACAATAACAAGCTACTCATGTGCCAGATTAACCTGTACATGCCGGCCATGAACCAACAGTTGAGGACTGTATATATGCTTAACAGCTACTGGCACTCCCTTCATCCACTTTATATGGGCCTACCCAAGTGTGGGTTGATAGTGCTTAATACAACAGTACTATTTCTATAATGCAAGAGTACAACAACATATCAAAGAAAGTGACACTGACAGACTCCAGGAATTATACCTTTATTAATTAATTAACACACTTTTCTAGAGGCTCTCTCATTTATTTGATATAACAGTGCATGCAGAAGACTTATTCAAGACGTATTATACCTTAATTAATGGATTACAACACTCTTTTTCAGGCTCTCTCACTTATTTTATATAACAATACATGCAGAAAAGTTATTCAAGACTTATTATACCTTTATTCAGGCTCTCTCACTTATTTTATATAACAATACATGCAGAATAATTACTAACCTTCCTGGTGGCGCAGCCTTAGCAGCCTATCTGCATAGGCTTGCTGATTCACAGCACGGACACCTGCAGCTGTGAAGTAAATGAAGTGATATTGAGACATACCTATCCATAATATAGACTACAATAGCAATTCTTACATACTTCATTCCATGGCTACCTACTCAGTAGTGGGGCATTTTCCATCCCACGAGCCTCCTATATCCACTGGTTCAGTCGGTCCTCCTTGCGTCTCTTCAGGTCTGAGTAGTGGTGTCTGACCTGCTCACCAGTCCGAGGGACACCTGTGGCACTGGTGAGATCATGAGCTAGACAGTTCCAGGCTTCCGCTTTGTATTGGGTGCTTTGGAACTGGCCCTGCAGGAGTCTCTCCTCATGATTATGGATGAGGAGCCAAACCATTACTTTTGACTCTTCAATGCCCCAACATTGTACTCGAAATTGAGAACCTTCTCCAACACAGGCCATGCTGACTGCAGATGGGAGCTACAACCAGTTATGGCAAGTATTCCCACCTATGGAGCTTAAATATGCCTCATTTCCCACACTGATCTGTGACTGGCCAGTTTTGAGGAAACTCAGCTGAAAGCACACCTACTTAGCAATGGGTAAACTTCTATTGATATTTATGTGTGTGTTGAAAGTGCATGCATATGAAAAGCTGTCATGGCTTAGTGGTTCAGTACTGTGAGGCCTGTCATTGTCTTTTATTTTACTACTGGCCAGACCAGCTAGGAGGTGTGGCTGTGTTTAGCCGACTTTCCTCAACTTTGTCCAACGTTGCTCTACATTGCCCGGTGTTGCCCGACATTGTGCTAGTTAGCACAGTGAACAGCTACGCGCAAACATGTTCTCTTTGCGCTAGTTGGCGTGATGTGCAGCTCCGCGCAAAGCTATTATGCTAGTTAAAGCAGTGCTAAGCTATGAGCTATTATACTGAAATGTGCTTCATACTGGTAAACTTTGCTTAGCAGTGCTTCACATTGCTTAAGATACATTACTTATGCATTCTTCAGCATACATAACCATTTCACTTTCTTATATCTATATAAAATTCACTACTACATAGGCCATTTCAATGCTTTTTACTAAAATTTAAATGATAAATGTCAGGAATTTTTTTCATATACAGATTTCCAACAGAAAATAAAAAGGGGAGTGGTGGGACTCGAACCGGGAATGTCTCCGCTTTGTGTGAAGGTTCTACCACTACGCTATTGCTATTTTGCTTAATTTGCATATAAGTTTCTTATTATCCTCATCAACGTCTTGACTGCTAACTGTAGCTAAGCAATGGGCAAACCCGTTCAACCATGCGCAAATACGGGCAGCTATATTGGGAATAATAATAAAAAAAAAATAAAAGTTTTACATTTTATAATTGTACTGGGGTTTAGAATGTGGGGGAGTGTAGTATCGGGTATGTACACATTTGAGCGGACTCGCTCATGTCAGTTGACATTTCCCAATTGAGTGACTTGCAGCGGCGTGGATTTCTGGACTGCTTGGCAGTCCGACACGCCCCCTGTACTCATGCATGCTGCATGTTAGCCTTTGAGTTGAGGCAGCGTGCCCTCATTAATATGCATGGCACACTGCCGTGTTTCTCTTAGACTGGCGTTTCCATGTAAGTCTACTTTAGTCTTACATGGAGGATTCGTGAATCCTGGGGAGTATTTCAAGCCAGCATAAAGTAAAAGCACTGCTGGTGATTCCCTTCTGAGTGAGGAAAGTAAACCTATATTTTGTTTTCTGTGAGTGATAGAGCTGTTTTCTATTTTACATGCTCCATTTTATTTTCTGTTTTAAGAAATCTGCTTGGCCTGGTGCTTTTGTTTTATGTGAGAGACAGACACTTAAATTATCTAGGCTGCACATTTCAAATGTTTTTTTTTTCCTCATTGGTTAAATTGATTCTTGAATGATACTTAAATATTCAGTGAATTTCTGGGTCTTTATCTTTTTCTGAAAAGATTTCAACCCTGTATAAACTAAAAACACTGGTGATGATTTCCTGCTAATTATTTTCCCACCCAGCCTCCTGTTTGCTGGTGTGCTTATTAAATCTGGTGATTTTAAGCTGCCCACCACTACTCCAACTTGAGCTTAATA
Organism: Protopterus annectens; assembly: GCF_019279795.1. Lineage (NCBI taxonomy): Eukaryota > Metazoa > Chordata > Ceratodontiformes > Protopteridae > Protopterus > Protopterus annectens. The sequence continues at coordinate 321,219,079 of NC_056727.1, read as the reverse complement.
AACTCCTCCCTTTCTACACTGCTGTTGGTATCTTGAATTATTTATTTGCCTTTCCTTGTGCTTATATTGAAAAAGTGCATTTTGCCTCTCATTATCTGTTCTACTGATTTACTGTCTAACATTTACTTTTTGTACATCAAGAGGTGAGTGGATTTTCCATCTAGTGCACTGGGAGCTAGCCTGATCTGTTTAGGATGGAGAAACACTTAAGATTTCACACGTAGTTTTGTTGGCTGGAGGGCTTATTAATCAGCTTACATTGTTTCTAGTGCCTTTATAAATTCTGCACAATTAAGTGGTTATTGGCTCATTTATACAAAGTGAAGTACTTTTATTGACTAATCACATGTTTGTAAGCTGTTTAAAGTACACTGATGTATCCATATTTTTAAGTATGTTTGTGGTAGCATTTCACATCTTTTAAGTTTGTTTGTTGTCACACTTCACTCCAGATGCTCCTTTACTGTGCTTTTTCATTAGGAGGACTGGCATTATTCATCTAGTGGCAGTAGGAATTCATCTGGTCTTTCTAAGATGGAAAGCACCAAAACAGCTCTAAGTATTTTTTGTACTTTTCTTATATGTTGTGACTGTACTTTAGCAGTTTAAAAAAGACTGTACTGTCTGCTGCTGCTTTAAGTAGTTAATTGCACTGAATTGCATTGTGTCTGTTAGTAGTAGGGCTGTTGCAGGCAGTTTGTGTGGTCTTGTTACACCTGGGCTCCAAACAGCTATTCTACATTAGGTGATCTAACCTGTCTGAGTTGGGGATTGCTGGCAGAAGGTTTATTGTGTGCTTTCCTAATTGGTAGTTAGCTTAAAATATGTTTCTCTTTGCTTGTATTTAAGCCTCGCATTTGCATGGTGCTGCTCTTTGTATAGCGGCTATTATCAGTGCACTGCATAGATGTAAAAGCCTCGAAGCTCAGCTTTCCATAAACAGCTGTCAGTGAAACCATTCTAAGCTTTTCTGCTGCTACAGGAGCAATTCGGTTGCACATTGAGCAGCATTGTCTTATTGATAAACTTTAGCCTGCACAAAGTATAGGTCCCTCTTGTAGTCCCAGTGCTGCCAGCACAGTCCTGTCAAATGAATCCATTTCCTCCTTAGTTAAACATACAGTAATAACCTGTTATTATGGATGGATAGTTTTCTATCATCTCTTTGAGCAGCGTGATAGACACGGGCATCCTGAGGCAATGTAGCAATTGTCTCATGTATACTGACAACCACTTACTCCTGAAATAAACAAATACTTTATATGAGACATGAAGTTACACTATGAAATTGGAGGCAAGACTCTCACATAAGGACAAATCGAATGCCAAATAAGTTGTCAGCACACACACACACACACACACACACACACACACACACACACACACACACACACACACACACACACACACACACACACACACTTCCAACACTAAATAATGGCACAACACATAAACCCATATTTGCATAGGTACTTATTAACTTACCGATAGATCAGAGCCCTCCAAATGGAAACCACTAACACACATAACAATGTAAAAAAACAATCAAAACATATAATAACACACACACCAGTGTCTCAACAAATAATCCCATAAGGCATAACACCATAAAACCTAATGCACTGGTCATAGGTGACTCCCTTATGAGACACACAGATGTTCCCATCACCAGGCTGGATAAGGAGCAGGTTAGCATTAGCTGCCTGTCAGGTGCCAGGATCCATCAAATTACACAAGTACTCATGTCATTCAACCACAAGTACCGATATGACTCCATCATTGTCCATGTGGAGGTGAATGACTTGAGATGTACCTCATGGGACTATATGAAGAGAAACATGACTAAGCTCTAAGATTATGTGTCACAACCAGGTATAATCCTAGTTTTAAGAAACATTCTACCTTCTCCAAGGATGATGCCACAGCACAAGCATCCTACAAAAGGGCCTAATAGAAACAGACAACTGGTGCCAGAGCCATGGCCTCAAGCTAAACGCCAAAAAGTGTATAGTCATCCCCTTTGGCAAAAACAAAGTGCCCACAAATTACCACATAGGTGGTAATCCATTAAATACGGAAGAAGTAATTAGGGACCTGGGGACCCAAGTTGATAGCAATCTCTCATTTGACAACCACGTGGCCAAAGTGGTTAGAAAAACATTTTATATAGCCCACCTAATCATGAAGGGATTCACATCTAGATCAAGGGAGGTCATCGTGCCTCTTTTCTCATCCATCATCAGGCCCATAATTGAGTACAATGCCCCTTTTGGGATGTACCTTACCAGACACCTGCAGCAACTGGAAAGACCCCAAAAGTACCTCACCAAGAGGATCAAAGGGCTCAAACAGATGCCATATGCTGCCCGGTTAAAGAAACTCCAGCTCTACTCAGTGGCATACCGCCTGCTCAGAGGTGATCTGTTCCTGACATATAAAGCCATGTCCAACCCGGAATTAATGGACATGCTGCACCTCAGAAAATCCAAATCCCATCGAGCTACGCACTTGAGAGACTTGAACCTCAGCACTGAAATAAATAGGACACGCTGGAGGGACAGATTCATAACCCAGAGGCTCCCTTCACTCTGGAATAAAATCTCAGTCCAGGTTAGGCAGAGTCCCTCACTGACTCTCTTCTAGAGGAATCTTGATGAGTTGATGGGAGATCGTAGGTTTACCCCGGGTATCACTTCTGTGTCACTGTTAGACAGAGGCACAGTATACTAACCTTGAAAAAGGGTATAGCAAAATTCATTTAAAATGGGTGGCGAAAACCAAACACACTCTGGCTAGGCTTATAAATGCCCTAGGGCAGATAGCCTAGTATGAACCTATGAACCTATAAAAAAAAATGATTGACTTCAACAATTGGCTTATCTTCTGGTGTCAGTTTAAGGGGATCCAATATCTGTCAGCCTGCCTAGCAAGACATGGTCAACATGCCACACTAATTTGCCAGAGATGGTCTGCACCTGTCTCCTCTAGGCTTTCATATACTGCCAAAGGCATTAACCATTCCTAATATGCCTTTGTAGGCAGTGTCAAAGTAACCAACCTTCCAACATAACAAAATCCTCTGTAGATATACTCAGGATACTGCTGCTTATTGTTAGGAGTCTAAACAAGAAACTGCAATCCCTGGAAGTGCTCTTCACTTTGGAAAATGCTGATATTTCTGCAATCACACAGACATGGTTCAAAGGCACGGAAAGCACCCCAGCCATGCAGGGCTACAATGCCTTCTATACATTCAGACCACAATCTGAGTGTGAAAGAACAAAAGGAGGTGGAGTATCTATCTTCATTAAGGATAAGTACATCTCAAGACTGGTCAAAAAGTATGACTCGTCTGAGCTACTCCATGTCCAATTAACTATAGGCAAAGTCCACTCCCTCATCATAGCTAGCTATAGGTCCCCCACTATGAACCAGGAAAAGCATACTGCATACTTGACTTACTGGAGTCACTTGCCATACATCCCAACACCTTACTTATGGGTGATTTTAATTATTCTACCATTCACTGGGAAACATACATGACCACAAACATGCTGGCTCAGAGGTTCTTGGATTTTTTCAGTACAAATGCTCTGGAACAGCTAGTTAGCACACCCACAAGAGGCTCAAATCTCCTGGACACAGTACCACTATCATGGGAGAGGATTGCACCCACCCATGTGTGATGCCCTCCCTGGTAAGATCGGACCATAGTGAGATCGGACCATAGTGAGGTCCATTAATCAGTCTCATTCGATGTAATTATAAGACCAAATACCCCATCAAGCTCAAAAACCCTTAAGAATTTTTCAAAGACAAATTACCTCCTACTAAGTGATGATATAAGAAGTTTCAAAGCCCCCTTGAACACAGATAACATGGACTCCTATGCAGAGGTGTACAGCAATGCCCTGTATAACAATTTAAGCAGTTCAATAGAATCTTCTGTACCTACCTGGATTAAAACCAGGTATTGCCAAAAAAAAAACACCCTGGTGGACCCATAGTATAAACAGACTATACAACAGAAAGAAACTGATGCCCCAAAACAGGAGGGAACTGGTGCAGCAGATGAAGAAACCCTCTCTAGCTTAAATAAACAAATCAGACACCTTGTCAAGTCATCCAAAGCTAATTATAAAGAAAAAATAGCCTTCCTAGCTGAAGATAATCAGCAGGCATTCTTTAATTATGTTTGAAATCTATAAAGGAATACCCAGCTATGTGCTGAGCTGATTGAGGATGGTACTACCTATACTCAACTGGAGGTAATAGCCAACTTGCTAACTGACAGATTTGAAGCAAACTTCACCTCCCTGCCCCTTCTAGTCATCCCTCAAAATATTCCTGGCACCATTTCTCAGCCTACTTTCTCAAGAGAGAAGGTAATCTCTGTGGTCTCCAAGGCCAAAAAATATGACATCATTGGGATCAGACAACATCACATGTTGCCATTTAAACAACTTTAAACATAACCTAGCAGACCCACTTGGATTCCAGTTCAACCACAGCCTGCAAACTGCTATGTTCCAGTGTAATGGAGGACAGCAACACAAAAAGGGACTATCAACCCAACTTGGGAATTATAGGCCCATAAGCTTGACTAGCCTTGTCTGAAAGGTCATGGAAAGAATAATTATGGACCTCATTAACAAGGATGCAGGTAATCTCCAAACTTTGGACCCAACCCAGTTTGGATTGGTTAAAGGTAGATAATGCCTATTAAACATGGTTGACTTCTTTGAGAAAGTCACCAAGGTCCTGGACAAGGGAAAGACAGTGCATGCTACCTACCTTGACATAGCCAAGGCATGTGACACAATCTCCCTCTCAGGTATTATAGAATAACTCTCCCAATTGGAAATTAATTCCTAGATTACCAAATGGGTAGCCAACTGGTTCATCGACAAGACACATACTGTCAAAGGGGGTGACTTCATCTCCAGCAAAAGACCAGTCCCCAGTGGCACACCAAAGGTTCTGTGCTAAGCTCTTTGTTGCTCAGAATTTATTTCTTAGAAGTCCAGGCAAACTTGGACAGTCTGTGGCTGACCAAGTTCACTGATGATTGCAAACTGGGAGCAATCATTGATTTCACAGTGACAGTAATATAATGCTGACAGGGTTAATGCAGATAAATGATTGGTGCCAAAGCCAGGATTAAAGTTAAATGCAAGAAAATGCATTATTATTCCCTTTGGTAAAGCTAACATCCCACTTAATTAAGGAAATCCTTATATGTGGCTGATCTTTATACATAAATGCATCAAATCTAGATCTAATGATGTTATAATCTCATTATATTTGGTCCTCTTCAGATGAATAATTGAATATTATGCTCCCTTTTAGATGTACCTCACCAGACACCTACAACAATTGGAGAGCCCACAGAGGTTTCTCTCCAAGACATTACAGGGTACAAAAAACAAGTCTTAAACTGAAAGATTAAAAGCCATGCCACTATATTTTGTCTCCTACAGGTTACTAAGGGATGACCTGTGCCTGGTCCATAGGGCAGTCTCTGAATTGGCCCTGATAGAAAAGCTACTCATTTGTAAATCAAACTGCACAAGGGTCACTCATTACAGGGATCTTAACCTAGCTTCTGACACGAACAGATCATGCTGGAGAGATAGATATATCTCCCAGAGACTGCAACATCTTTGGAACAAGCTTCTAATTCATGTGAAACAGAGCCCCTCCCTGACCCTCTTCAAACACAGCCTAGATCAATGGGGAATGGATGACTGCAAATTCACTCCTGGGGTGCCGCCCATGTCCTTCTTGGATAGAGGAAATCAGTAGTAACCACCATAGACCCTTACTTCTGTGAACTTCACTCACCTAACCACCGACAACTGGGGCAACTCAGAATAAATATGGCTAGACTTGTAAGGTCTCTAGGGCCATTAACCTGGTAACCTTCTATGAATCTGAACCTGAATGCTATATTATGACACTATCAAAATGTATATCATAACACTGCTGAGCACTGCATTATGACACTGCTAAATGGTTCTTTATGAGACCAATGAAATGTGCGTTATGAGACTGCTAGATGGTGCTTCATGATGTTACTGAAATGTGTATTATGACACTTTTAAATAAAATATTATGCCTGTGAATAAAATTAAAACACTGTCATCTGTGTTAGCATGTCTGGCAGGAGATTTGTCTATACTCTCAGATTAATTTATATTGTATGGCAGCATGTCTAATTGAGAAAGTATAAATAAGTTCTAAATATTGAGTATTTCTCTGTTTAAACAGAATGTTTAAAGAATCTGTCTATGTTTTGATATATTTCTAACTTTGCATGTTTGTGAGTGACATGCTAAAGTACAAGATGTGGTGAATCAGCTGAACAGTAAGTGATGTCATTAGAATATCCCTGGTTGCTAAGTGATTATTTAAACAGTTGATTGACAGAAAAAAAAACTTTTTCAAAGAGCTGAATGTTATTTTTTGTAAATTAGATAGTTGAGACTGCAGTTAGTTCTGAGCAGTTTGTGAAGAACCACAGTTTATGAAGTACAATCAGTTACAGTGCCATGCAGTCAATAGACACCCATGAAAGAGAACTCACCAAAAGCTGCAAGCTTGTCTTGGCCTTGCTGTTATGTATTAGATTAAGTCAGAGACAGTATTCTTAGTTAGATTAGGAAAGATTAGTTATTAAGACAGAGTATTTCTAGACTATTGGACTCCTATCCTGCAGTTTTACATTTCTGATGATTGAGTTCTGGTGTTTATTGAAAGCTATTGATTTATATTTTTGTAACCATTTTGCTTATTATTAAATGGTTTTCATTACTTTACATTGTAGGTGGAAACCGCTGTTTTTCTTTAGAGATTCAATAGTGTTTCTACTTGTTTGATACTCCCCAGGCCACCTCAAAGGTCTTGTCACTTATGGTCATTAGTATCATTATTTTGATATTTACTGTTCATAATTGGACACCCCTTCAGAAGGGCATGAAGACACTCTGATAGGTGGCAGCATTACTGTATTATTTTGGGGAAGGGACACAGCTGGAAATCTGTGTCAGGCTTTTCCAGAAGTGTTTGTATGTGTGAGATTTAAATGTATTTATTTAACATTTGTTTACCGGGAAAGTCCAACTTGGAATGAAGCCAATTTTCAGTGGAGGCCCAGGAAGAAATGCTCCAGACTCATGTCTTTGTAAGGTGGGAGGAAACTGAATCATGTAGAGGAAACTCACATGGACATAATGAGGACATCCAGACTCTGCACAAAAGGCACACCAGCCAAGAATCAAACTGGCGAACCTCTTGCTGTGAGGCGACAATGCAACTGCTGCACCACTGCGCCATCCCATAAATTTACTTTTTCGGGTGAGTGTATCAGAGGTCTTGAATTGGGACACATTGCTCTGAAGTGTATAATAAGGGAATATATTTGGGGTGGACAGATGTATATAGTCCAGTCCCAGAAAAATAGACCATGTACTGGTTGTAATCTTAGGGGAAAGTTGTGAAATATCACTCCTGCTTAAGTGACAGTTTCATATTGGAGTCAATAGTGAAGATTGAAGCTCCTTAGTTACTGACCCATGATAGCATGGAATGTCTCATTTAATTGGTGGCAGTCTGGTGGGATATAGCCGGACGTCACATTATGTATATCATGACACTATTGAAATGTATATCATGATACTGCTGAGCACTGCATTATGACACTGCTAAATGGTGCTTTATGAGACCAATGAAATGTGTATTAGGACACAGCTAAATGGTACATTATGATGCTAGTGAAATGTGTATTATGACACTGCTAAATGCTACATTATGCCATTGTTAAAATGTATATATTGCATGGAGCATGGTGTTTACACTCCAAAATTTGGAAGAAGACAAACCAGTTAAACACTAGAGTGGCATGTGACTTGATGTTAAATATTAAGCACCCCCTGCTTATGTTGCAAAGGTCAGATGTACCAATCACTAGTAAAATCTGCCTGTACTGATAGCAAATGACAGCAGTAGAGCAAAAGGTTTGTTTCTGACTGCTGTCCATATGCTTAAAGTGTCCCTAACTCCCTGTAAAAAAATCTTAGAAAGTCACTAGACTAACAGGATGTATTCCCCTGCATAATGTGAAGGATACAAACTCTGAAATTCAAACATATGTCATTATTTAGTGACTTCAGTCCTTAGTGGTTTCTCTGAAAACAACAGATTTTATGAGAAACAGACCAAAAATATGAAACAATAGGTTCATAGGTAGGTACTAGGCTATCTGCCCAAAGGCATTTATAAGCCTAGCCAGAATGTGTTGGCTTTCGCTGCCTCCCTGTACCTCTGTCCAGCAGAGCCATTGAAGTGATTCCTGGGGTAAACTTTCTGGTTTCCATCCACTCGTCAATGTTTCTCTTGAAGAATGTTAGTGAGGAGCTCTGCCTAATGTAGATTGGAATCTTGTTCCAGAGCATGGGAAGTCTCTGAGACAGGAATCTATCCCTCCAGCACATCCTATTTATTGTTGTGGTGAGGTTTTGATCCCTGGAGCATGTGGGTTGAGGGGATACGGATTTCTTTAGGTGGCGCATGTCCATCAATTCTGGGTTGGACATGGCCTTGTACATCAAGCAGAGATCACCTCTGAGTAGGCGGTATGCAACCGAGTACAGCTGGAGTTTTTTCAGTCGAGCTGCATAGGTCATCTGCTTGAGGCCAGTGATCCTCTTGGTGAGGTACTTCTGTGGTCTTTCCAGTTGTTGCAGGTGTCTTGTAAGGTACATCCCAAATGGGGCATTGTACTCTATGATGGGTCTGATGAGTGATGCGTAGAAGGGCCCAATGACATCTTTTGATCTGGATGCAAATCCTTTTGTGATTAGGTGGGTCACATAGAAGGATTTTCTAACCACTTTGGCAACGTTATTATCAAAGGAGAGGTTACTATCTACTTGGGTCCCCAGATCCCTTATTACGTCTTCCGTATTTAGGGGGCTACCACCTATGTGATAGTTTGTGGGTACTTTGTTTTTTCCAAAGAGCATGACTATGCACTTTTTGGCATTTAGCTTGAGGCTATGGTTTTGACACCAGGTATCTGTCTCAGTGAGACCCTTTTGGAGGATGTTTGTGCCAGCCAGAGAGTCAATTATAGCCCCTAGTTTGCAATCGTCTGCAAACTTGGTCAGTCATAGTCCTCCTGTGCTTGCCTGTACCTCTGAGAAGTATATGCCAAACAGGAGTGGTCCTAGGACTGAGCCCTGGGGAACACTACTAGTAGCCAGTTTAGAGTCAGACCTAGCTCCCGTAACTCTTACCATGTGGGTTCTGTCTGTGAGTGAGTTGGCAACCCATCTCGTGACATAGGGGTTTATGTTCAGGCTGGTGAGCTTGTCTATATTACCTGAGTGGGGAATGGTGTCAAAGGCCTTTGTGAGGTCTAGGTAGGCTGTGTGGACCTCCTTTCCCTCTTCTATAGCCTTGGTAACTGTCTCAAAGAAGACCACCAGGTTTAGGAGGCATAATCTGCCCTTAACAAAGTTTATTGCTGATACTGATCAGGGATGTCTTCCCTTCTTGGGATTTTACTGTTTTCTGGACTAGTTTCCTCCTTCTATTGTATAGCTTGTTTATGGCAGGGGTCCACCAGACTGGTTTCCTTTTCTTGGAGGAGTGAGTCTCTGTTTTGTTTGGGATAGCACGATCCATGCATTCTTGTAGGTGCCTGTAGAATGCAATAGTAAAGGATTTTGCAGCTTGGACAGCATTATCCTTTAGCATGGGGGCTTTGAAACTTCCCACCTCCGTCTTAAGTAATGTGAAGTTTGCTTTTGAAAAGTTTGTCACAGTGATTTCCTTGACCGGGGGTGGTGGCGGAATGTGGATATCCAGAGTGATTAGTTTATGGTCAGATCTAACCAGCAAGGGGTTGATCTCCGGTGTGGAACACTGGTCACCCATGTTGGTGATGACCAGGTCCAATATGTTGTCACCTCTGGTGGGGGTGTTGACCAGCTGATCCATGGCATTTGAGTTTATAAATTCTAGGAAATGTTGGGAAAGGGAGTTTGTACTTGAGTAGTTCTCCCAGTTAATGTTTGAGTAATTGAAATCACCCAATATCAGGGTATTTGGTAGGACCTTTATGTTTCTCAGTGTTTCCAGGAATGTGGAGTAGGGGTCCTGGGACATGGTGGGTGATCTGTAGCAAGCTATAATTTGAATAGCAGATTTGCCTGCTGTTAGTTGCACGTGGATGATCTCTGAAGCATTGTGCTGTGCCACTAAGCTGGGGGTGTGGGTATCCTTGATTAATATGGATACTCCCCCACCTTTTGTATTCAGTCAAGGTTTTGTGGCCAAAATGTATGTTATGAGTTGTAGCCTGGTAGTGCTGGGGTGCTCTCTGGAGCCTTAAACCAGGTTTCTGTTACTGCACATATATTGATTTTCTCCATACTGAGGAGTGCCTCGAGTGCGTTTATTTTGAGGTTTAGACTTTTGTCATTGAGTAGCATTACCCTGAGTTTTTTGTTACTTGTGCTATTTACAGCGTTGGGTTTGTCTTTTGAGCCTTGCCTAAAAAAGGTACTATGGGGGTAGCAAGAGCCTTGACCAGTACTCAAAAGCCTAAGGGTGACAGGTGCAAGCCGTCTCTAGCGAAGCAGCGTGGCTTGTCGAGCATGTCATCCCAGGCTGACAGACACTGGATCCCCTTTGAATGACACCAGAAGCTTAGCCAGTTGTTTTTTCTCTATACCATGGTATCATTCTTGGTGAGAGCAGGATGCTACTCAGGGTCAGGTTCATACCGGCCTGGGCTACATGATCAGAGAGCTCCTCCATGTCTCTTTTCATGTAGTCCAGGGAGGTATGGCTCAGGTCATTCACACCAAAATGGACAATGACAGAGTCATATTTGTACTTGTTCTGGAGTGACTTGAGTGCTTGTGTTATGTGGCGAATCCTAGCACCCGACAGGCAGATAACAGTAACCTTCTCCTTGTTCAGCCTAGTGTGTGGGACGTCAGTGTGCCTGACTATAGAGTCATCTATTACTAGTGTGTTGGGTATGTTACTTTGCCTTAAGGGCTGTGATTGTGTGGCACACTGGTTTTGTGAAGTATGTGTTTCATGGTTTGTGTTGGGGGGTGTAGGTTGCTTGGATGTCTGCTTTGGAGGTCTCTGTTGCTTTTGCATATTTTTATTTAGAGCCTCCAAATATGTTTTCGTGTATTTATGTGTGTTTTTTGCCAGTGCTGGTTTCATAGGTCTATGTGAGACTGGTGGTGTGATGCAAGTAATTCCCTTTTCCTCTTGACTGCTTGGTCCAGTCTTGGGTTGAGAGACCTTAGCCTCCAGTTTGGCTGTATAATTGCATCTCTCGCATGTATTAGTGTTTGGTGGAAGGAACAGAGGGTTGTCTGTGTACATGAGGCAATTGTAAAATTGCTTCAAAATGCCCAGATTCACCATTTGGACTAGCGAGTACACCTGAAACTGCCCTTTGGACATGCCTGGAAAGGTACAGTGAACTGTTTTACTAATTGGCTGGTAAGGTCGAATAGAGAGCCTTGTCCTTCTCTATAGTATAGGAGGGTCTAGTGCTAAGTTAGTTAGTGCTTGCTATGAGTTTTGAGCAAGTGCCATGATGAGAAGTGAATGGTTTGAGTGCTTAAGTTGAAAGTTTGTCTAGTTCCAAGGGAAAAATTGAAGAGTGGACTTTGTGGTTCAGGGAATAGTTATACCCTAGCTAACCAGCACTGCCCAGCACACAAAACCTTGCAAATGCAGGTTTTATAGCAGGGAAATGAAAGAGATAGAAATTAGCCCAAAATGACCAATAAACTACTAATTTCTAGGCTGAAACCACTCCTCCAGGGAGAGATAGGCTGCTCAAAGCTCCCTCTCTCACAGTGAACTGAGAAACTTCCTTCTATCCAAGTAAGGTATGGACAAACACAGAAATTGTAACACAGCCCTGAATTCAGCACTAACCTGAAAACTGGACTATACTAGCTTAGAAAGGTGGGAAAACAAGTATATTTTTTGGGGTTTTTTTTTTTTTTTGCTTTTTTTCAGAAAATAAAGCAGATACAATAAAAATCACTTTAAATGCACAGAAATGGCTATCACACTTGAGCGTGTAGCCTACAACCCATAAACAGGTAATTTGAACACAAAAACTACTTTGTTAAAGTGCAGGCAGTAAAATAAGTACAATATGTAGCTGAAACAAGCTCCTTAAATCACAGAAACTCTAGAAAATCAGTGTTTTAGGTGTAATTAACTAAAGGCAGCAAGAAAGTGCAGAAAAATGATACTTAATCACTCCAAAGTCTTTCATTTGTCTCTCTGCTGCTGTAGAACTCTGCAGGGCACCAGGCAGGAGCTTGCTGAGCTGTATACAATGATCTGAACTTCTGCAAAAATCTACACAGTAGAGAGGAATTAAATGTAGTAATACACATGATGGACAGCATTACACTACCCTTCTGATAGTGAAAGCCAGCAAAACACATAGGAATTTTTTTCCAATGTAACTACTAGTACATAGAGCAAATAAAGTTCCATGCACTACAAAGAATTATGATCCTCTCACCAATCATAACCTTGTATAATGTGTTCTTGACATGGATACCAAGCTTCACCTCTCAAGTTTGACTTGAGAGATGAATTTTTTTGTCATCTATGTCTTGCACACATAATAAGTGGGTTATGATTGCTGAGCTGATCATAATCCTCTATATCATGATATTGCTATAATGTGTAGAATGGTCATGCTGAATGCTGCCATTTGACACTGTTGAATCTTTTATTAGGAAAATATAGAAAGGTGTATTTTGACACCATTAAATACTATATTAGAAAACTGCTGAATACTGAATTATGACATCTCTGAAAGGGGTATTATGACCCTGATGAATTCTGTACAATGGATCTGCTGAGTAATATATTATAACAAAGTGGAAAGGTACATTATGATACTGCTAAATGCAATATTATGACACTGCGTAATACTATATTTTGATACTTCTGAATGCTTCAATGTGATTGATATTCATGAGGTCTTAACAATGGCCATATGTAATGATGTATTATGACACTGCTGGTTGTTGCATTATTACACTACTATAAGATGCATTATGACACTGTTGAATTTTTTTATTATGAAACTTCTAAATGCTGCAGTATGCCACTGCTTAATGTTGCATTACAACAGTATTGAATATTATATTATGGCACTGCTGAATATTGCATTATGGCTGTTAAGCTCTGTAAAATAGCCCTATTGTATGATGCATTATGACACTGCAGAATGCTGCATTATTACACCACTGAAAGGTACATTATGCTTCTGTTTAATGCTGCATTATAACAGTGTTGAATAGTGTATTATGACACTGTTCAATGCTTCACAATGACTGCTAAGCTCTATGCAATATTCCCATTGAATAATGTATTATAACACTGTAGAATGCTGCATTATTACACAACTGAAAAGTGCATTAGGACACTATGAAATATTGTATTATGACACTACTGAATACTGTTTTATACCACTGTTCATATGTGCATCATGACTACTACCCTGCGACACTTCTGAAATTTGCATTATACACTACTTAATGCTGTGTTATAACATTGTTAAATACTATATTGTGCAACTGCTGAATGCTGCATTATGACACTTGAATTCTGCATCATGGCAATGTTGAAATATGCATTATAACAATGTGCCACCCACAATATTACTACACATCTATAAGTTACATTATGACACTGCTGAAAGGTGTTTTATCACACTACTGAATATTATGTTATAACACTATTGAATGCTGCATTATGTCACTTCTGAAGGGTATTGCATGACTCCGTTAACTACCGTATTCTTGCTTTGCTAAGCAATGCATTATGGCACTATTGAATGGTGTATTCTGACTCTGTTGAACTATATTATGATACTGTAGAAAACTGCATTATAAAACTATTCTAAGGTATATTATGACACTGGTGGATGCTGTAAAATGATACTACTAAAAGGTATATTATAACCCTGCTAAGCACTTTATTATGACAATGTTGAATTTTATACTACACCACTGCTGGAAGTTATATTATGACACAGCTGAACACTATATTCTCACACTGATGAATGCTGTACACTGCATTATGATTTTGCTGAATACTACAAAATAGGACATCTGAATGCACCATTATGACAATGTTGAAATCAGCATTATAAGACTATTGAATGCTGCTTATGACACTGTTGAATGCTACATTATGAAACTGCTGGATTCTGCATTCCAATGTTGTCCACAATTCAGAGACACACTCTACAACAATGATGCATTGTCTATGTAGGTTGCACAATTAATAAGGCAGACAGAATCACTGATATATATTATTTTATTTATCTTTTGTTGACTAGGTTAGTCCCACTAGGCTAGTAGCCTTTTTTCTGGGGAGAACAGAGGTAGTATTTATTTAATAAGATTAATGAAAAATGCTAAAGGAGAAATAGAATGAACCCAAGAACAAATCATTAATATTGTAGTAGAGTATATACAAGAGATGTTTAAAGAAAATAGGAAGACATTGAGAATAATATAGGATGTAAAACAGTGTTCAGAACAAGAAAACAAAGAATTTGAAAGGGATTTTTTTTATAAGAATAAGATAAAATATTAGACCAAGTGAATAGAGATTCAGCTGCAGAATCAGATGGAATAGGACATGAAATGTATAAGCATTTAACAAAATGGCAAAAATAATATTTTTAAAGATTTTGAAAGAATAGCTAAATAAAGTTTTCATGCACATGTGTAAAGAATTATGTACTGGGAAACTTTATTTAATAAAAAAATGGCGACCAATAGAACTGAGCAATAATGATTATAAGATTTTTATGAAAATAATACATAAGAAATTTGAAACAAAGAACAAAAGTGTTAAGGAGCACAGTATGTATAGCAAAAAAAGGGAAGGATGTCAGAAATTAGTAATAATAAGATAAAGTGTGGATGATATTATAAATAGAAGAGAAAAAATCTAAAATTATGATAGGTGATCTTAAAAAAGCTTTTGATACAATAATATATGAAATGCTATGGGAAATAATGAAAGAATACAATATAAGTAAGAAAGTAGGAACTTATGTATGCCTGCATATAGAAATAATAAAGTAAAATTCTAATAAATGGTTTGTTAAGAAAAGAGGTACATATGTGGAGGGGTGTAAGACAGGGATATCATATGAGGAGGGGTGTAAGACAGGGATGTCCAGGGAGTTGTATACTCTTTGCTTTAATTATAAATGTAATTGTATGCAAAATAAACTGTAAAATGCAGGAAACGGCATGTAATATATGAAAAGTTAAGAATTCCAGTTTTGTTAACTTATGCAGATGTTTTTATAGTAATTGCAAACACAAGATGTGTATAAAAGATGTAATATTTCATTTAAATGCAGGTTTACAAGCAATAGGGATAACTTTAAACAAAAAGAAAAGTAAAAGATTAGGAAATGCAGTTATGATAGGGGAATATATTTTTTAATGAAAAAAAACTCTGTCTTAGTTATATAATTTAGGAATAAGAGAGTAAGTAGGATACAATGGAAAAATAATAGAAGATTTAAAATAATGCTTTTTTTTCTGGAAAACATAGGTTATCATTTAGGAAAAAGGTTTATTTGATAAATTTAGTTTTACTGGGGAAACTTGCATATTTAGCAAGTGTATTTATGTTGACAAAGGTATTTGAAAAAGAACTGTTGTTGATAAGGTTTTCATTCATATGGGGTTCTAGATTGAATCCAGTAAAATCAGGAATTTTATATGTAAATAAAGAGAGAGGAGGTTTTAGGTTAATTAACCCAGCGGTATATGTTGCTTCAATTAATCTATATGAGGTGTTAAAGTTGATGAATGAAAAAAGATGAACAGTTAGTTATAAAAATGTTTAAATGTAAGTATGACAAATTTTGGAGTATGGCAAAAAGGAACAAAAGCGAAAAATGTATAAATGAAGAAATGAAATGTTACAAGAAACTATTCCTGTGAAAAATAAAAAACTGATTAAATAGAAAGTAAGAGAAAAATATGGTACAAAATATAATGATACAATATTATTTTGTTAAACCATGGAAAAAGTTAGAAGAAGAAAAAATAAAACTATAGAAATAAGAAGTAAATGTAACAAAATGTAGAATGTCAAGCTTTTTGTGGAGACTGGTAATACATAAATTACCAGTGAAAGGAAACATACCATATACAAAGAAAAGTGAAAGAATGTTTACATTGTGAGGAAGAGAAAACTATTGAACATTTGTTTTTGAAATGTAAGAATACTGAAATTATGGGAAAAAATATGTAAAGAAAATTTCTATGAAGCTATAAAAGAAGTGAATAAGATAAATGTGGACATGATTAAATAGAGGTATTATAAGAAAATAATGGGGTATGTCAAAAGAATATATACAAATTGCTTTATGTTATATGGCTTATGTGGAATGAAAGAATAAATTAAATTATTCTTAATGGGAGATGGATTTCAGAAGTAATATTGAGTAAAGTCATATGGTGCCTATGGAAAAAAAGAAGTGGGAGGCTAATAAGGATAAAAACTTGACATGACAAAAGTATGAATGTATAATAAGAAAAAGAAGGAAATGTAAAATTGTATGTTTGCAAATATGTAAAGCTGTTGAAAATATGTAAATATTTTGTAAATAATGTTTTCTTTGTATAAATAAAAGACCTCTACTTTTTCAGTAGGTGCCATAGGATCTTTCAAATCCACCTGAGCTAATACCAACTCAAGCAGATGGGACCCAGGTATCATGTCTTATCCAAAGGATAACACACTCATAAGCGCAGCACGTCCTTGATGCTGCACCGCAGTGTCAGCAATCAATCTATCTGGTGTGGAAATAGAACCCTCAACCTTCTGCAGCAAACCGAGAGTGCTACCTTTTGTACCACTGACATTAATAGATGCATGATACTGCTGCACTGAGAAAATTGACATTAGTGGTTTATTGCCATGTCTGTAAATTCAATAATGCACTGTCAGACCTGGCTGTGCTGGGGGTCCCCATAATAGCCCTTGAACTGTGATAGCATAGGCACCCTGTTACATGCACACGCACATACACACAAACACACACACACACACACACACACACACACACACACACACACACACACACACACACACACACACACACACACACACACACTATATCTACATATGCACTCAGGTATCTACAAACAATACCTTACAAACACACACACGAGCACTCACACGCATGCTCATACACACACACACACACACACACACACACACACACACACACACACACACACACACACACACACACACACACACACACACACATCCATGCATCCGCAAGCAATCCCTCACACATGGGCACACATATAGATCTCACAAAACAGTATAGATAGATATATAGATAGATAGATAGATAGATGATAGATAGATAGATAGATAGATAGATAGATAGATAGATAGATAGATAGATAGATATAGACAGATATAGATATAGATGTCTACAGGCATACACACATCTTCTCAGTTGTGCTGTACTTACCTGTACCACAACTACTCCCATAGGAGAGAATGTGTGAAATGCTAATCTTTTAATTCTTTCTCCTAAAGAAAAAAAATTGCTGAGCAGTTCTGTGACTCACTCTGCTAAGTTATTCAGGAATTTCCACTATTTCTATTTCCCTATACTGTCACAGTGATCTGATACTTTCCCAGTGAGAACACTCCCCATACTTTAACCCCAACAGGGGGTAAACAATATTGGGATACAAATCTATTAATCAGAAAGTCTTACTGCTATGTCAAAACCGTCTAAATTAAAAGTTCTCTATTACAAAGCAACTTTCTGAATCCCACAGACTGTTTAATACTCTATTATGAAACAGCTGAATTCTGCATTATGACAGTGATGAATACTGTAAAATGGCAACATTGAATTCTGCATGCTGCATTATGACTGCTGCTGAAAGGTACATTATAACACTGTTTAATATTGCCTTATAACACAGCTAAATACTCCACTGGTCCTAGCTACAGAGAACTGAGAAAAGCGACTACTTTCCTGATTTAAGTATTTTTTCTGTTTTTTTACTTGAAATACCTTCTCTTGCTTATTTTGAACAAGCTTAAACTGTTTTTTAACTGTTTGCTGCATTATATAATATCTGCACTTAAAATTATACTTGGTCGAAATTTGGTCGAAAGTTTGTTGTTTGTTTGTTTAATTTAACTGTTGAGGCTGCCCACTAAAGTGTGCTAGCCTGTGTAACTGATTTATTACTGTTTTCTATATTTCTGTGTGCTTTCTATCTGAAAAACAAAAAAACAAAAAATAATCCTTGTTTTCCCGCCTCTCCTCGACTAGTTTAGACCAGTTTACAGGCTTTGCTGTATTCTGGGCTGTGGTGTAGTTCCTGTGTTGTCCATTACCTTACTTGGATAGAAGGAAGTTTCTTTGCTCACCAGTGGGAGTGGGGAGCCTTGAGCAGCCTATATGTCCCTGAAGGAGTGACCTCAGCACAAGAGCTGTAGTAATTGGTTGTTTTGGACCATTTCTAGCTCTTTTGAAGTTCCCTGTTTAAAATCCGCCTCTGAGCATTTTTTTCTGGCTATACTACTCAGAGACAGCTCCACGTGGTCCTGCATAGTGGTCCTAGCTACAGAGAACTGAGAAAAGCGACTACTTTCCTGATTTAAGTATTTTTTCTGTTTTTTTACTTGAAATACCTTCTCTTGCTTATTTTGAACAAGCTTAAACTGTTTTTTTAACTGTTTACTGCATTATATAATATCTGCACTTAAAATTATACTTGGTCGAAATTTGGTCGAAAGTTTGTTGTTTGTTTGTTTAATTTAACTGTTGAGGCTGCCCACTAAAGTGTGCTAGCCTGTGTAACTGATTTATTACTGTTTTCTATATTTCTGTGTGCTTTCTATCTGAAAAACAAAAAAAACAAAAAAATAATCCTTGTTTTCCCGCCTCTCCTCGACTAGTTTAGACCAGTTTACAGGCTTTGCTGTATTCTGGGCTGTGGTGTAGTTCCTGTGTTGTCCATTGCCTTACTTGGATAGAAGGAAGTTTCTTTGCTCACCAGTGGGAGTGGGGAGCCTTGAGCAGCCTATCTGTCCCTGAAGGAGTGACCTCAGCACAAGAGCTGTAGTAATTGGTTGTTTTGGACCATTTCTAGCTCTTTTGAAGTTCCCTGTTTAAAATCCGCATTTGCGCAGCTTTGCGCAATTGTGCGCATAGCACAGCACCTGTTAAACAGGGTTAAACCTTTTCTGGCTCCGCCAAGTCTGCTCTTCAAATTTTCCCTTAGAAAGCTCTACTCTTAGAATAACCAGTCTACTCATTATATTATAAGCCTAGCACTTGTTCTCAAAAATTCTCTTCTAAGTAAGCACTCTCAAACTAAAGTAGCACTACATCTACCTACCACCCCTGTGAATACCCACTTCCCTTAAAGGCACAGCACTCTCTTATAATATTCTAGCATGTTGAGTGGTAGATTACTAGCATCTTCTCCTGTTCAGCTGGTCAATCTGGGAATCTTGAGACAATGCTGCAATTGTCTCATGTACACAGACAACCCTCTCCTCCTCCTAACAAACACAAATACATGTGAGAGATGCAACTATATAGCCAAACTGGAGGCTGAACTCTCTCAACTCAGGACTGGCAATACCAGACAGGAGGAGAAGGTAACCACACATACAACAAACCCAGTCACACATAGACCTACCCCAACTGCAACTCAAACACATAATAACACAAAGACATACTCAGAGGCTCTAATAAAAAACTTACCAAAACAACAGAGGCTCCCAAAGCAGACACCCAAAAATCCACCACCTCAAAACATAACACATGCAACACATACTTCAATAAATCAGTGTGTCAAACAATCACAGCCCTTAAGGCCAAACACTATGCCTGATACACTAGTGATAGGTGACTCTATAGTCAGACACACCGACGTTCCACTTACCAGGCTGAACAAGGAGAGGGTAACAGTAAGCTGCCTATTGGGGGCTAGGATCCACCATATAACACACGCACTCAGGTCACTCAAAAGCACATACAAATATGACTCCGTCATTGTCCATGCCGGCGTGAATGACCTGAGACGTACCTCCCTGGACTACATGAAAAGAGACATAAAGGAACTCTCTGATTATGTAGCCCAGGTTGGTATGACCCTGACCCTGAGCAGCATCTTGCCCTCACCAAGAATGATGCCACAATACAAAGACAAGATGATCAGCTTTAATAATTGGCTCAATTACTGGTGTCATTCTAGGGGGATCCAATGTCTGTCTGCTTGGGATGACATGCTGGACAAGCCACGCTGCTTTGCAAGGGACGGCTTGCACCTGTCACCACTGGGCTTCCGGATATTGGCTAAGGCTCATGCCACCCCCATAGTGCCTTTTTTGGGCAAGGCTCAAAAGATGAACCCACCTCCTTAGAAAACAAAAATGGAAAAAAATTAAGGGTAATGCTGCTCAACGCCAGAAGTCTAAATCTCAAGATGCAGGCTCTCGAAGCACTCCTCAGTATGGAGAACATCAATGTCTGCACAGTAACTGAAACCTGGTTCAAAGCTCCTGAGAGCACCCCAGCGCTACCAGGCTTTACCTCGTATCATGCTTTTCAGCCCCAAAACCCGGGCCAAACCACAAATTGAGGGGGAGTGTCCATATTCATCAAGGATACCCACACCTCCAGGTTAGTGGCAACTCATGAAGCATCAGAGACCATCCAGGTGCAACTAACCATAGACAAAACTGCTATACGAATGGTTGCATGTTACAGACCACCCTCCCAGTCTCAAGAACCCCATTCAGCCTTCCTGAAGACATTGGAAGATATGAATGTCTCACCAAATACCATCATTTTGGGAGACTTCAACTACCCTAACATAGACTGAGTGCACTATTCTAGCCCTAACGCCCTAGCCCAAAGTTTCCTGGAATTCATAAACTCAAATGCAATGGAACAGCTAGTCACCTCTCCCACAAGTGGAGATAATATACTAGACCTGATCATCACAAACATGGGGACAAAATGCTCCACACCGGAAGTATTCCCCTCACTAGTGAGATCTGACCACAAACTAATCACCCTGGATATACATATTCCACCTCCACCCCCAGCACAAAAGACTACAGTGAAAAACTTCTCAAAAGCTGACTTTACACTTCTTAAGACTGAGATGGTATCATTTAAGCTCACTGGGCCAATGAAAACCACATCCCACAATGCTGAATCCTTCACAAATGCTTTCTACGGACATCTCCAAGAATGCATGGATCGTGCAATCCCAAATAAAACCAAGACCTTCGCCACCAAGGGAAAGCATCCTGTCTGGTGGACCCCAGCCATAAACAAATTGTATAACAAAAGAAGGAAGCTACTGCAAGACAGAGCAAAATCCCATAAAGGGAAGGCATCTCTGATCAGCATTAGTAGAAAGCTACGTTCTCTCATAAAAACATCCAAGGCAAACTTTGAGAGAAAAATCACCAAGGACACTAAAGATAACCACAAGGCATTCTTCAGTCATGTTAGAAACCTGGGCGGAAACCCTCAGATATGCTCAGAGTTAGTACACAATGACAAAAAAATCATCAAACCCACAGATATTGCCAACATTCTGGCAGATAGGTTCAGTGCAAATTTCTCCCCTCCCTCACCCCCAAAAGAAGAAATATTTATACCAGCTGAATGTAACCTCCCTGTCATCTCAGATGTCCAGGTGAGAGCCGCCCTCAGCAAAGCAAAAAACACAGCATCAATGGGACCTGATGGTATCCCCGGTTGCGTGATGCGTGAACTCCAAGAGGAGCTAAACCCGCATATAAAAATGCTATTTAACCTTAGCCTTACTACAGGATATGTACCTGTACACTGGCGTACAGCAACAGTGGTCCCACTCCACAAAGGAGGCTCCACTACAGACCCTGGGAACTACCGCCCCATAAGCTTAACCAGCCTGGTCTGCAAAGCTATGGAAAGAATCATTATGGAACTCATAAACGGTGACATTGGGGAACTACAGACACTTGATCCCACCCAGTTCGGCTTTGTAAAGGGCAGATCCTGCCTTTTGAACCTGGATGACTTTTTCAAAACAGTCACTAGAGCCATTGATGAGGGCAAAGCAGTCCATACAGCCTACCTGGACTTGGCTAAAGCCTTTGACACAATACCACACTCAGGCATCATAGACAAGCTCAACAGCTTAAATGTAAATCCATATGTCACAAGATGGGTTGCAAACTGGCTAAAGAACAGAACCCATAAAGTCAAAATTGCGGGAGCCATGTCAGACTCAAAGCCAGTCACAAGTGGTGTCCCACAGGGCTCTGTCCTGGGACCCCTCTTGTTCGGCATTTACTTCTCAGATGTGAAAGCAAACATTGGAGGGTTGTGGCTGACAAAGTTCGCAGATGACTGCAAGCTAGGCGCCATAGTCGATACACCAGCCGACACATACATCCTACAGAAAGACCTCACCGAAACGGACAACTGGTGCCGGAATCATGGCCTTAAACTGAATGCCAAGAAATGTATAGTCATCCCCTTTGGGAAAAACAAAGTACCCACAAATTATCACATAGACTGTAACCCACTGAGTACGGAAAAATTAATCAGAGACCTGGGGACCCAAGTCGATAGTGACCTCTCATTTGACACCCATGTTGCCAAAGTAGTTAGAAAGACTTTCTACCTTGCCCACCTTATTATGAAGGGGTTCACATCCAGATCAAAGGAGGTCATTGTACCCCTATACTACTCCCTTATCAGGCCCATGATTGAGTACAATGCCCCATTTGGTATGTACCTCACCTGGCACTTGCAACAGCTGGAGAGACCCCAGAAGTATCTCACCAAGAGGATCAAGGGTCTCCAACATATGTCATATGCTGCCAGGCTAAAGAAACTCCAGCTCTATTCAGTAGCATACCGCCTGCTCAGAGGTGATCTGTGCCTGACGTACAAGGCCATGTCCAACCAGGAATTGATGGACATGCTCCACCTCAAAAAATCCAAATCCATTAGAACCACGAGAGATAAAGATTTAAACCTCAGCAAAAATATGAATAGGACATGCTGGAGGGACAGATTCATAACTCAGAGGCTTCCCATACTCTGGAACAGAATCCCAGTTCATGTTAGGCAGAGCCCCTCACTGACTCTCTTCAAGAGAAATCTTGACGAGTGGATGGGAGATCGTAGGTTTACCCCGGGGGTCATCCCTGTGTCACTACTAGACAGAGGCACAGTAAAATAATTTTAATAAGTAAGGGGCTCTTCAATGTGTCACTACTAGACAAAGACACAGTATTCTAAATCTATTCTGTACACTCTAGTACCACTACATGGGGTGGTGAAAGCCACATCACTAGGGCTAGGCTTATAAATGCCCCAGGGCAGATAGCCTAGTACTAAACTATGAAACTATGAAAAAAAGTATTATGGAATTAAAAAAAAATCTGTATTATTCTGCTGAATGCTGCATTGTGATACTACTGAACTGTACATTATGACACTGTTGAGTACTGTATTATGACATTGCTAAATGTTCGATTCTGACACTACTCAATGATATATTATGACACCTTTGAATTCTGTACACTGGCCTTGCCAAATGATTTATTCTGACAATGCTGAATGTTGTATTATTATTGAAGGTGTATAATGTACTGGTCAATACTGTGTGATGGCAATGCTGAGTGCTATATTCTACAATTGCTGAATGTTGCACAATGATAAAGTTCAAAGGTGAATAAATGACACTGTTGAAAGCTGAATTATGACACTACTAAATACTGTACTATTAACACTTTTGAATACTTTATTCTGACACTGCTGAATGTTGCATTTTCTGGCAAATGAATGTTGCATTATAACACTGTTGAATTCTACATTATGACACAGTAAAATTCTGCATTATGTCATTAAGAAGGATCTAGAGAGTTTTTCTCCACTTACAATATTTGGGCAACATGGGTAGGTCAGTTAAATAGATACAGGGAGTTTCTTATTCAGACATGTGTGCAAAGTCACACAGGGAGTGACTAATTACCCTGTCTATGAATTTAAGAGAATTCTGTCAGAATTTATCACACTAGTGTTCTCCCTACCAGTCATACATTGTAGTAGTATAGGCACCTTCTACACACACACACACACACACACACACACACACACACACACACACACACACACACACACACACACACACACACACACACACACACACACACACACACACACACACACACACACACACACACACACACACATGCACAATTGGGCATTTATGTTTCCATTGTTTAAAGGTGGGATGTATCAAAAGCAACAGATTATATAGATCTATTAGTTTAAGTAGAATTTTGGGAAACATTTGGAAAGAGTGATGTTTAACTTGATATTAGATGTATTGAATACTTGTCAGGATATAAGACAACATGCTTTTGTATCAGGAAGATCGTCATTTTTTTTATTGTTCTGTTAGGAAGGCTTTGCGTGGTGGATTGCTTGTGAATGTGGTATACTTAGATATGGCTAAAGATTTTGATACTGTGTCGCATGATGATATTCTGAAATCAATGGCAAATAAAAATAGATGAGTGGGTAATTGGCTTTATAGTAGACAACAAAGGGTAAAGATTAGAGATAACTTTTCTAATTCAAGAATAGTTAATACTGGGGTTCCTCAAGGGTCAGTTTTGAGCTCTGTAGTATTTGTTATTTTTATGCCAGATTTCCCTCAATATGGTGAACTATGGTTGAATAAGTGTGCTGATGTTACACAAGTAGGAGATATTATAACAGGTAGCAATGTGGTGACAGTTAAGTTGGATGATATTTAATGTTAACAAAGTAAAATTATTTATTTTGGGCTCTACAATAAATAATACCCATATGCCATTTATGATTCAAGTATACAAAAAGTAAACAATGTAAGAGATTTGGGTGTGTGGACTAATGGGCTGTTGTCCTTTGAACAATTTAAAGGATGTAATTAGAAGATGTCATGTTGAAATTAACAACATTTTCCATACAATATCTAGCCAAGATATGTAGTACTTATTATTTTATTCAAGGCTGTTGTTAGAAAAATATATAATAGTAATATGCATGCTTAGTGCATTCGAGGTTTAAAGGGGTTAATACATTTATTCTGTTCACACTGCATGAATCTGCACAGCTATTAGAAACTTAACAAGAGACATTTAATTTCTGCTAATGTCATGAGACTTAACAAAGGGATATTTAATTTCTGCTTATACCATGAGAAAATATACAGCTGCTAGAAGCTTTGATAAAGAAAACAATAGATGCTTGAAAGTATAAACCATAGTCAGCATTACTTGTACTGAAGCTAGAAATGTACTTTGAATGTAGACAAAATGTAACACATGTATTAGAACTGTACAATTGAAGAATTGAAAAGTTAAGGTGGGCTAAAATAAGCCCAAGGCCAGGTTGTTTTTCTCAAAATGTTTTTGCAAGATAGCAAATAGTCCGATCAAGTCAGCAATAAGTCTGGTAACATTTTTTGTGAAACATACAGAAAGTTGTGTCCAACTACATCAGCAATAGAATAGTAACATTTTCTGTGTGACATGAAGAGAACTGTATAAGAATAACATACTGATCATCGTAGAGCCAGACAAATCCTGTACCTACATGCTTTGTCTCCTTGCTGCAAGTAATAAAGGGAGCCTTGCTTGAACCTAACGTGCATTGGTCTTTGAAGTTTTATCCTTTCACAGCTGTGGTAAGCACACCAGTAGATTATGAAGCTTCAGTATGTTCTTTTACTAATTTAAAGATTGCACGGTTAAAGATAATACAAAAATTGAATACTAAAACAATTAATGAAATGAAAACAGAGTTATAAGAATAGATTGCAGAGATTATCTCTGTTTACCATTTCATATAGGCTTGTGAGACGAGATCTGATTATTATACATAAATGTATGCATGGTGAATTATTTGGAGCTTTTATGGGAATCAAAATGCTCTGGGGCATAAATATGAGACAAGAAATAGTAATTTGTTTTTCAAAATGAATACAAGCTTATTTATTGAATATTTTTGGTGTTTTCATAAAACTGGATTATCGTGGCATCAGCTACCACATGAATTTAGAAGAGCAGAATCTTTTGCTATTTTAGGCACATATAAATGGTTAGTCTGTTATCAAAGAATTTTATTCAACAGTTTAGGGTGGCAAGATCTTTGAAGGTCTTCCTAGGTTTTGAGTTTATACAGTAATTTATGAACATTGAACATTGACTCCTGCTATACCTTACCTGTGCTATTGAATGAGTGAAAGTTGTCAAAAGATAGTGTTAACTTTTCCTATTAGTGGAAAAAAATCATCAGTGTTAGTCCTGAATCTCTCTGCTAAGATATTCAGAAGCTGCCAGTATTTCTGGGAGAAAGCACATGACTCGTTTGACTTAGTCACTCTACCAGAATGCTACTTTAGGATGTAGCTTTCTTAGTGAGACCACACTATGTGATATTGTCCTTATATAGTGACACAGTCTGTGAATCAAAAAGATTTACTACAATGTGTAAACTTTCAGAATTAAGGCATTAGTATAAGACCTTCTGAATTCCAGGTATGGTTTAGTACTGCATTATGATACGTTGAATGGAACATTATGTCACACCTAACTTCTACATTAAGATACTGCTGAATACTATATTATGACACTGCAGAATTCTGTATTATGATATTGTTGAAAGCTGTGTTATGACATTCCTTAAAGGTGAATTATGATGATGTTAAATGCTGTGCAATGGCCTCACTGAGTGTGAATTATGACATTGTTGAAAGGCAAATTATAACATTGCTGGATTCTGTACAATAACCATGGTGAATGATGTATTATGACACTGATCAATGCTGCATTATGCATTTCTGAAACATGTAATATAACACTGTTGAATACTGAATTATAGGATTGTGGATTATGACTACTCTGAATGATGTATCATAGTACTAATAAATGCTGCATTACTATATTGTTGCTTATTGGATTACAACACTATTAAATACTGCATTACAACATTGTTGAATTGTGTAGTATAACACTACTGAAAAGTGTATTATGACACTTCTGAATCAATGTCTTCATCAACTATCTTTTCCCATTTTTTTAAATGAGATTGACGTGTCCCATCAATTGTCACCATGTCTCATGATTAGACGCCACTCTTCTATTTTGTGTGGTAGTCATGCCTGACTGTCACAGCCCTTCTTTGAAGCAATCCATTCATCTCTTGGTTGAGCAGCTTTGGTTCTTATAGGTTCATAGGTACTAGGCTCTTGATCTGTGAGGATGTTAAGAAGCCTAGCCCTACATTCCCATGGTAGCATTAGTCCTTGTATTGTGTATAAGCAAGAGAAAACAAGGATATGTTAGAAGATTTACATATTGCCCATGTCCATGAGAAATGAGGGTACTAAACAAGGGGTACATTAGTGGTAATCCAGACATTCATACAAATTTCATTTGACTTGGGTAAGATGAATCTTCACTTTATGTGGAGTGGAACACAGTTCCACTGAAGTGGAACTCTCTGTGATATATACCTACCCCACCAACATTTATTTATTTATTTGACATTTGTTTACAGGGGTAATCTGACTAGATCTACAGAACCTGCTTTCAGGGGAGGTTGGGGGAGAAAAGCTCCACATATAGTAGTACAGAAAAACATTTCTGCTACACATGCAATAGCATACATGAATAATACAACATATAGGTTCATAGGCTAATGACCACAAGGGCCTTTTTAAGCACAGCCATGCATCCCAAATCTCTGACAAGTTCTGCTACCCTTGATAAGTGTAAGTATGGGTCTGGGAGAGGAACCATTTACAGGTTACCTGTGTCCATTACAGATATAGGTGCCAAACCAGGGACGAATTTCTGGTTTCTCATCCAATTGTCCAAGTTGCACTTAAATTGAGTTAGGGAGGAAATTTGCTTCACATGGATGGGGAGGCTGTTCCATAGATGGGGTAGTCTCTGGGATAGATACCTATCTCTCCAGCAGGTCCTATTTATATCACAGGCAAGGTTTAAGTCTTTAGAATGGGTAATACTGGTGCTGTTTGTTTCATTGATATGCAGGAGGTCCATTAGAGTGGGGTCTGATAATGCCCTGTATGCCAGGCATAGATCTCTCCTCAAAAGCCTGTAAGAGACAGAATACAGGGATAGGGCCTTGACGAGGTTTGCATATGACATTTTACTTATGCCCTGTATTCCTTTAGTAAGGAACCTGTGTGGGCATTCCATTTGTTGGATATGCCTGGTTAGGTACATACCAAAGAGGACATTGTACTCAATGATAAGTCTGATGAATGCTGAATAAAGTGGAACAATGACTTCCTTGGACTTAGATGCCATACCTTTGTTTATAAGTTCCACAACATAGAATGATTTCCTCACCACTGTAGACATGTGATGATCAAAGTCTAGATTACTATCCATGTGTGTCCCTAAGTCCCTGACTACTGGATCAACTCAAAGGGATGTGTTGTCAATATGATAGTTACCAGGGATGGATGACTTCCCAAAAGACACTATTATGCATTTCTTGGCATTTAGGTTTAGTCCATGGCTCTGACACCAGTTGTTTGTCTGTGTCAGCCCCTCCTGGAGAACATTTGTGTCAGTGTGAGATTCAATAACAGCTCCTAATTTTCAATCATCTGCACATTTAGTCAGCCAGAGACCACTGACATTGGCTTTGACTTCTGAGAACTAAATGCCAAAAAGGAGCAGTCCAAGGACTGATTCCTGAGAGACTCCACTTGTGACTGGCCTCTTTGTAGAGGTGGACTCCCCAATTATAACTTCCTGAGTCCTGTCTATGAGCCAGTTGGCTATCCACTGGGTGACATACGAGTTTGTTCCTAACCTCTTGAGTTTGTCAACAATGCCCGAGTGCAGTATTGTGTCAAATGCCTTGGCCAGGTTAAGGTAAGCAGTGTGAACAATTTTGCCCTCATCCATTGCTTTTGTGACCTTCTTAAAGAAGTCCACCAGGTTGAGTAGGCATGGTCTGCCCTTGACCAATCCAAACTGGGTTGGGTCCAGTGTCTGGAGGTTTACTATATCTCTGTTGATCATCTCCTTTATAATTCTTTCTATGATGTTATATATAAGACTAGTAAGACTTATGGGTCTGTAGTTTCCAGGGTCTGTAGATGGCCCACCTTTGTGCAGAGGGATGACTGTTGCCTTTCTCCATTCATGAGGCATGAAGCCTGTTTGGAGGCTACAGCTAAACAGTAATTCCAGAGGCCCTGATAAGTCAGGTTTCATGCTATTTAGAAGGCATCTTGGGATATTGTCTGGGCCCATTGATGCAGTGTTCTTGGTCTTAGAGAGAGCATTAAGGACCTGTTCCCTAGTGATAGTAGGGGGAGTTATGTTTGATGATATTCCCTGAGGGAAGGTTGAGGGGGAGAGAGGAGCAAAGCTAGAGATGAATTTATAAGCCAGGAGGTTTTCTATATCTTCTGTCTCAGTATAGGTGGCTCCATTTACAATGAGCTCTGCACATAATTGTGCATTGCCTTTGAGGTTGTGGACATAGCTAAAGAATGTTTTGTGGTTGTCTTTGGTAAACTTTATTTGTCCTCTGAGTTGTTTGTTTAGTTTGATGAGAGTGTTGCACCTCCTAATTTTTGCCACAATTTTCCTCCTGTTATACAGATGATTGAGTCCCTGATTCCACCAGGGTGGCTTGTTTTTTGAGTTAGTTCTGTAATTCTTCCTGGTGGGTGCAGCTACCTCTATGCAGCTATTAGCATGCTTATACAGTTTCTGTGAACAGTTCTGCATAGGCAGGAGTGTTCCCAAGGTTTATGGGGGCTTGAAATTTTGCCAAGTTCTCACTTAATAGCAGGAGGCTAACCTTAGAATACTTCCTGAATATTCCAGGTTTAGCTGGGGGTCCAGATTTTATTTTTACTTCAAAGGAGACCATTTTGTGGTCCGACCTTAACAAGGAAGGCATTATAGTAGGGTATGTGCAGTAGTCTCCCATATTAGTGAAGACCAGATCCAGTATGGTGGCACCCCTGGTTGGTGTATTGACTATCTGGTCCAGGGAGTTAGTGTTTACAAAATCCAGGAATCTCTGTGCATGTATGTTTGGTGTCGTATAGGATTCCCAGTTAATAGTGAGGTAATTAAAGCCACCCATGAATATGGTGTTGGGTTAGCTGGTTAGAGTTTCTAACAAGTTTAAATACTTGTTATGGGTTTCCTGGGTCATAGAGGGGGACCTATAGCTTGCAAGGAAGTGGTATTGGATTTCACCTATGGTGATTTGAACATGGAGCAGCTCAAGTACATTGTCCTGTTTAACTGGCCTTGAAGTATATTTATTTTTTATGCAAATAGAGACACCTCCACCTTTAGTCCCTGCCTGTGAAGTAGCTGGCCTAAATGTGTGGAAGGTATTATAACCTTGCACTGTTTGTGTACTCTCAGTGGCTTTAAACCATGTCTCAGAGACCACACAGACATCAACATTCTCTAGGGTAAAAAGAGCTTCTAGGGGAGTTGAGTTTTTTGTTTAGACTCCTAGCATTGAGCAGTAATACCTTTAGCTTTTCTTGGTTTTGATTTGCTATGTCGGAAGTACTTTCGGTTTGGCATTTCCTAAAAAAGTCACTATGGGGAAGATAATGTTTAGCTAATATTCAAAAGCCAAGAGGGAAGAGGTGCAAACTATCTGTGGGAAAAGCAGTGTAGTTTGTTGACCACCTGCTTCCATGCTGACAAATATTGTACCCCCTTAGAATGACACCAGAAACTAAGCCAATTATTAAAGTCAATCATCTTTTGTTCATATTGTGGCATCATCCTTGGAGAAGGTAAAATGCTGCTCAATGCTTGGCTCATACCACCCTGAGACATATATTCTGAGACCTCTATGATGTCTCTCTTCATATAGTCTAGGGAGGTACGTCTCAGGTCATTTACTCCCACATGGACTATGACTGAGTTATATTATAATTGTGGTCCAGTGACCTGAGTGCATGCGTAATGTGGTGGATCCTAGCCCCTGATGAGCATCTGACCATACCTTTCTCCTTACTCAGCCTGGTAAAAGGACATCAGTGTGTCTCAAGATGGAGTCTCCAATTACTACAGTAATGGATTGTGCGGTGAATTTCTTTACGGACTTAGAGGTAGAGGCTCCAAGAGATGTATCTCTATGTGTTGATGTGGGTGTTGTTTTGATAGAGATCATTTGGGGCTGCTGAGGATATTGTTATGTGCACTGCATCTAGGAGGTCTTTGTGGTTTTAGGAAGGTAGTGCCTCAGCAAATGTTGGTCTATATATCTGCTTTGAATTGTGTGTGATGGGTGCAGCGTGTGTACTACTGACAACCTTATTTACATTAGGAGTACTTTTATGTGAGAGCTTTGCTGCCAGTGAAGTTGTGTAAATACATCTCTCACATACCATATCAGTTTGTTTGAGAATTAACTGGTTGCCAGTAAACATGCGGCAATTTCAGCATTGTCTCAGAATGCCCATGTCCACCAAGCCTGTATCTGAGACAGTAGGAAAGTTCATATCTATGGCAACAGACCCTTTTTTTATTAATTAGACAGTTGGAGTGAGAATATTAATCACTGTCAGGGGTACCCAGTTTGCAACTATGTGGACAGTGCTTGCCACTGCAAACTAGTTCTGTGTGCAACTAGGTATTGGAGAAATTTCAATTGTGCTTTCATGGAAAAATGTCACTCAAGTTGTCTGAGTCTGTACAGATCACTGCCAAACACTTGAGGGGAAATTAATACATAGACCCTGAAAATTTAAGGATGAAGTATTTAAGCAGATATTTTGACATTAGAAACAAATCAAGCAGTACTTACTGAAAACAAAGAATTAGCTTGTCAAGAATAATGAAAAGAGGGGAGTCAAATGAATGGGTATTGCCTGGCTACTACTAATGCTGGTCTCACCACAGCTATGATCTGTTGGGAAACAATGCTCCTTCTTCTTCTTCTCACACCTGATGCAAAATGTTAGCACCAATCCCAAGATGAGAAGCAGGCCACAGCCTGTTTGCTGATCCACAGTCTTGTCCCAAATGATGCAAGGTTCTGTAGGCTTGTAGCCTTTTTCTGGTAGATTCCTCGAACTGCAACCAGACCAATCAGATATGTTAAGCACAGACACTCACTCTCCAACCAGAAACTGTCAGGAATCAATGCACTCTGCTCCTTCTCTCACCAGGATCAGAATATAAGCACAGATTCCAAGCTGTCACTTATAAAGCAATTATTAGGCTTTCTGGTGATCAGCAGTCTCAAAGAAATAATGTCCCTGTACTCTTTCTCTCACCAGAAGAAAACAGAAACACTAATCCCAAGATGACTACTGAGAGGCAGAATGTGGTCTCTGCAATAACTGGTGGTCTTGCAATATATGCTTAAAGGTAAGATGAGAAAAAAAATGTTTATCCTAAACACTGCAGTGTGCACTAAGCAGTTAGATATGAAAGTAGGTAACTTAAGTTTTAGCTGTCTAATAAGTTGAGTTTTAGTGGAGAGCCACTATTTTTAAAAGAGCAAGATAGATTGAATGGGGGTGGGCACTTATAATTTCTGGTACTATGGAATGCAGTAGGATGGCCAATAAATTTAAATATTCGAAAGGGAATGATTTCACAAAATGACAAATTTGTGCTTACTCACACCAGCCAGTGAAAGGAGAGATGGAATAAGATATATGATCAAATTAACAAAAGGGCAGCCAACTAGAAAGATGGTGTTTAAGAATACAACAGCAACAGGG
Source organism: Protopterus annectens (assembly GCF_019279795.1). Classification (NCBI taxonomy): domain Eukaryota; kingdom Metazoa; phylum Chordata; order Ceratodontiformes; family Protopteridae; genus Protopterus; species Protopterus annectens. The sequence continues at coordinate 321,186,155 of NC_056727.1, read as the reverse complement.
TTGGAGGGTGGAAAAATTCTGTCTGACTCAAAAGAGACAGAGCTATTGTCTCTTTTCAAGTTTTAATATGCAGTTAAAAGCAGAATACAAGTAAAACACAGTTTAAGAAAACAAATCATAGTATGTTTTACAATAGATAAATATGTAATTATATTATATTATATTGTAAATATATATTATGTGTTACAATAGATACTACACATATAGACAATTATAGATATTTTAACACATATTCATGGTATACAAGTTAATAAGGTGGACAAAAATATTATATAAATGCACTGTAATATTTTGATGTAATTTGAGTCTCTTGTATAAACTATAATATATGCTCCTGTGTCTAAGACACCTTACTCAAGTCATCTTGTCAGGACTGGAGACTGTCATCTGACAGTAGGTCTTGGAGAATTATATGAAAATGTGATGTTGGTTCAAGTGTGGAAAATAGTAGATGAAAGGCAATAATGAGGGGAAAGAGAATAGTGAGGGGGTTTAAAAAAGACCAGAGGCATTGCAGAGTGGAAAGAAACTTAAGGAGCTGGTATAGAACAGAGAAGGTGTTTGGAGAGATGTAGGGCAAAACAGGCTGTGTAGGAATGAGACAGAAGTAGAAAGGATGGGGCTAATCTGGGAGAAAGTGTAGAGGAGACCATTATTTTAGATTTGTACAGATGCAGAGCTATCTATTTTTGAGATGATTTTTTTAAAGAGACTTTGAAGAGGGTTAATCCTGGGATTGACCTGGTCATTAGAGGTAGTGCGTTCCATAGTTTTGAGACAGAATACAAATAGAGACTGTGTCCTAGTCTTTTAGGAGTTTTAAAATTATTAACAAATTTTATCTTCTGATTGTACAGATCTGTTTAATATGCAAGGTGTGACTAGGTTGACTAGGGCAGGGCAGGTAGATGGTTTGAAAATAAGGTGGTGCCAGTTCAATAGTTGAATAAAAACAAGTTGGTTTTGAAGTTCAAGCCAGTTTAGTTTAATAGTGTCTTACAATGGTGTGCATGATATTTCTAGTTTGTAGCAAACTTTGCAATTTGATTGCAGCATTGTTCATCTTGGTAAGGGTAGAAGTCTGTAAGTTAGTATAGTAGCACTGTACAGAAAGGAGGGAAGAAGGAAGGTTTCTGCTAGGGTCATTTTAGTGTCAATAGTTAAGAAGTGTTTATTTCTATATAGGAGTCCCAGCTTTTGATGAGTTTTCTTTGTTATGTTGGATATGGGAGTGAAGGTAAGATTATTGTCAATGGTTACTCCCAGTACTTTAGTTTCCTGCACTATTTCAGTGACAGTGTTTGAGTGTTATCAGATGCATAGATGCTAAAATGATCCGTGACATGGGGAGGTGTTTTTTGGGTAGAAGAGTAATAGTTTTGCTTTCTTTGGATTAAGAAAGAGTTATGCATTTTCTAGCTAAGACTCAATGGCAGGAAATGACCTTTGGGTGTTGGAAAGTAATTCTGGTAGGGTGCAAGAAGTGCAGATTATGGTGGAATCATCAGCATATTGAATGAGGATTCCAGGGACAGAGTAAGTGCATAGGTTATTTGTAAAAATGTTGAAGAGTAGTGGGCCGATGATAGTGCTTTGAGGGATGCCAGTGGGGTTGTGGAGAAAGGGTGAGAGTTCACTGGACCATTTAACCACTTGTTTCTGATTTTCAAGGTAGCTCTGAAATCATTGTACTGTGTTATGGGAAAGTCTAAGTTAGACACTATGTTGAGGAGTAGGATGAGTGACTGCGTAGAAGGCCTTAGAAAGGTCAAGGAACACTGAGGATACTTAGTATGCAGCATCTCTAGCCCTATACATGGTGTCTGTAAAAGATAGTAGGGCTGTGGATGTGCTGTGGTTTGGTCGGAAACTACATTGAGTTTGAGTTAAAAGATTATTCTGCAATAGATATTGCATTAACTGCTGCTAGATACATCTTCTGAGAATTTTAGATATGGATGATAGGATGGACATAGGATGGAAATTGGATGGTTCAGTAGAGTTGCCTCCTTTGTGGAAGGGGGTGATGCATGATTGTTTCCATATAGCTGGTACTAGTGACTTGGATAGAGATCTATTTATTAGGATACTAATTGGGTAGGTGATTGAGTTGGCTGCGAGTTTAAGGTAGTGCAGTGGCAGATAATCAGCCAAGGTGGAGCAGGGTTTTAGTTTTTGTAGTATTTTTTTGATGGTGTCAGTGGGTATGGACTGGAATGAGAGGTGGGGGGTGTAGTGTTGGGGGAGTTAGTAGGTCTGCTATTGATTTTATGAAATGCTTGTTAAAGTTTTGGCTATTTGTGATGGAGGCTTATCATGTCTGTTCCTTGTTTGTCCCAGGGTTGAATAGAGTAGATATTGAATGCCACAATTTTTTAGAGTTGCTTTTATGCTGGAGTTTAAGGTTCGAATGGTAGGATTTCTTGTCTTTTTTTAAATTGATTTTATGACTTTGTTGTGTAGGGTTTTGAATTTGATGTGATTTTGTTCACTTTTGTTTATTTTCCAGGTTTTCCCAACCTTGGTCTTTTTGTTTCATCATGTGTTTACATTTCTAAGTAAGCCATGGGGCTATATTCTTTTTAGTTCTTTTCATGCGAATGGGGGCCAGGTTATTGAGTATGTGTAGGAAGGTGCTATTAAGGTATAGTACAGCATCACTGAGTGGTAGTATTTTAAGGGGAGTCCAGTTAATTTCTTGTAGTAGGTCACTGAATTTTTGCTGACTAAAGTTAGTTGTGTTTCTGATTGATTTTAGAGTGTGTACACTTAGTTATTGGGAGTTAGTTCTAGAAGTAAATGCTGGCGGATGGTCACTTAGAGAAGTGGGCAGTGTGTCAGAAGAGGGATAGTTGGTGGGGTGGGATACTAGGATCTAATCTATGGTAGACTGGCAGGTAAGATCTTTGTTGTACCTGGGTGGCCTATTGATTAATTTGGAGAAGCCATACAGATTAATATTATTTAAACAGGAGTTAGAAACAAAGGTCTGCTGATCTATGTTTTTGTCCCCTAGGACTATTGTTTTGTGATGTGTTGTTTGGGATATCCAGGATAGTATATCTTCCACACAGGTATATTGTGACCTGATGGAATATATAATACTATTATGCAAATTCTTTTCATTGCATTGAGGTTCAGAAAGAAAATCAGTACTCTGGCATGGGAGAAGATAGGAATTTTGATAGTGTAGGGTGTGATGTTGTATGATGAGAGATATAGAAGGGCTATTCCGCCCCCTTTCTTTCCAGGTCCTTTTACTCTAGATATAGCAAAGTTTGGAGGTATTATTTCTGCGTCTTTTATATTGGAGTGCAGCCATGTTTCTGTTAGGGCCAGTACGTCAGACTTATTTTGATCAATACAGGCATGCATTTGGGCTATTTTGTTACATATTCTCCTGAGAGTCTGTGTTACTATTTTAAAATTTTTGGGTTGATTTTGAGATTAGGCTTTGTTTTGGATGGGCCTGTGTTAGGATGTATGTCTTCACTTTGGAGTACATGGGAGATGAAGAATTGGTACCATGAGATATGCTTTTTATTCAGGGGTGAGGAAGATGGTATAAAATGGGGTTTAGTGGGAGATGTAGAGGCCAATTTGGAGATGCAGAAATACCGGAGGGTGTAGGGGAAATGTTGAGAGGGGATGTGTGAGAAGCTGTATTGTTTAGCAGAGCTAAGACTTTGTGCTGTTAGCATTTTACCATCTTGCCCCCCCCCCCCCATTATAACACTTCTGAATGCTTCATTATGATACTTCTGAATACTGCTTTCTGGTACTTCTGAAAACTGTGTTATGATATTGCCGAATGTTATATTATGATACTACATAAATGTGTATTACTAATTATGGTATTGCTGAAAGTGTATTATGACACTGTGGAATCCTATATTTTGGCACCATTCAAGGGTGTATTATGACACCATTGAATACTGTATTATGACCTTGTTAAATACTATATTTATGATACTGCTGAATATTGCATTGTGCCACTGTTGCATGCTACCTCACAGCACTACTGAATACTATATTATGACTCTGCTTAATACTGTATTACTACACTGCTAAAAGGTACAGTATGACACTGCTGAAAGGTTTATTATGGCAATGCAAAATGATGCATTACTACATTACTGACATTATGACACTGCTAAATGCTGTGTTATGTTACTGCTGAGCTCTGCATAAAGACCCTACTTGATGCTGCATTATGAAACTAATGAATACTGCATTATGATCCTGCTGAATACTCCATTATAACACTGTTGAATTCTGCATTATGATCTTGCTAAATATGTCATTATGACATTGCTGAATGCTATATTTTGCCACTACTGAATGACATATTGTTACTCTGCTGAGCGCTGCTTTTTAACATTTCTGAATGCATTCTTATGACACTACAGAACCTTGCATTATGATCCAACTAAAAGGTGTGTTGTAACACTGTTGCATACCATATTATGGCATTGCTGGATGCTGCAGCATGACATTAGTGGAAGATGTATTATCACAATGCTTACTATAGCAGTATCACGTGCTGATTGCTACATTATGAAGCTGCTAAAAGGTGCAGTATGACACTGTTAAATTCCATAGTATGTCACTACTGAGTGCTGCAGACCAAGGACAACCACAAAACATTCTTTAGTTATGTCCTCATCCTCAAAGGCAATACACAGTTGTGTGCAGATCTAATTGTAACTGCAACCATCTATACTGAACCAGAAGATACTGGCCGACAAATTCAGCTCCAACTTTAACCCTCTCTTCCCCTAATCCTTCCCTCAGGAAATACCATAAAATATAACTCTCTCTGCTATCACTAGGCAACAGGTCCTTAATGTTCTCTCCAAGTCCAAGGACACTGCATCAATGGGTCCAGATAATATCCCAGGATGCCTTCTAAATAGTATGAAACATGACCTATCAGGCCCTCTGGAATTGATATTTAACTGTAGCCTTCAAACAGGCTTCATGCCTCATAAATGGAGAACAGCAACAGTCATCCCTCCACACAAAGGTGGGCCATCTACAGACCCTGGAAACTACAGACCATAAGTCCTATATGCAAAGCCATGGAAAGAATTATCATAGAAATGATCAATTCATGATATAGTAAACTTCCAGACACTGGGCCCAACCCAGTTTGGTTTCATCAAGGGCAGGTCATGTCTACTCAACCTGGTGACCTTCTTTGAGAAGGTCACCAAAACAATGGATGAGAGCAAAATGGTTTACACTACATACATTGACCTGGCCAAGGCATTTCATACAATAGCCCACTTGGGCATTGTGAGAAACTCAAGAGGTTAGGTACAAACCTGTATGTCACCCAGTAGATAGTCAGCTGGCTCACAGACGTCATTCAGGAAGTTAGAACTGGGAAGTCCACCTCTACAAGAGGCCAGTCACAAGTGAAGTCTCTCAGGAATCGGTCCATAGACTGCTCATTTTTGGCATTTACCTCACTGAAGTCAAGGCCAATGTCAATGGTCTCTGGCTGACTAAATTTGCAGATGATTGCAAATTATGAGCTGTCATCAAATCCTACACCACTGACACAAATGTTCTCCAGGAAGGGCTGACTCAAAGAAACAACTGGTGTCAGAGCCATGGACTAAAACTAAATGACGAGAAATGCATAATAGTATCCTTTGGAAGTCATCCACCCCTGGTTACTATCATACTGACAATGTACCACTTAGAGGTGACCCAGTAGTCAGGGACTCAGGGACCCACATAGACAGTAATCATGCCTTTGACCACCATGTGCCTACAGCAGTGAGGAAATCATTCATTGCTCAACTTATAAACAAAGGTATGACATTTAAATCCAATGAAGTCATTGCTCCATTATATTTGGCATTCATCAGACCTATCATTGAGTGCAGTGTCTCCATTGATATATACCTAACCAGGCATATCCAACAATTGGAACATCCACAGAGATTTCTCACTAAAAGAATACAGGGCATAAGTAAAATGTCCTATGCAGACTACCTCAAGACCCTATTGTTGTATCTCCTACAGGCTGTTGAGGAGAGATCTATGCCTGGCATACAGGGCATTGTCAGACTCCACTCTGATGGACTTCCTGTGGAGGTCTATGCCTGGCATACACAGCATTGTCAGACCCCACTCTAATGGACATCCTGCATATCCACAAAACAAACAGCACCAGAATCACCTGTTCTAAAGACCTAAACCTTGCATGTGATATAAATAGGACCTGCTGCAGAGACAAGTATGTATTCCATAGACTATCCCATCTATGGAACAGGCTCCCAATCCATGTAAAGCAGAGTTCCTTGGACGATTGAATGGGGAACAGTAAATTAATTCCTGGCTTGGCACCTATGTCTCTAATGGACACAGGCAACCTGTAAATGGTTAATCTACCAGGCTTTTGCTTGTAAGTGTTTCATCTCCCAAGCCCCTGCTTATACTTATCAAGGATAACAGAACTTGTAAGGGAATTTAGGATGTATGGCTAGGCTTAAAAAGGCCATTGTGGTTATTAGCCTAGTAAACACCTATCAGCCTATGAATTTATAAAATATGCAATATTTTGCTAAAACATGAAAATTACAGAAAGTATTAATTTTCCCTATAAGACAGTATTATTTTTGGTTGCTGTTTCAAATGATAATACAATCCCCAGGATTTAATAAAATCCATGTAGGCATAGTATAAACCCTACATGGAAGGTTACTATGTCCATTTACATGGCTCTCCCTCAGCAGCGCATCGTGTATATTATTCAGGGTGCGTTGCTGAGGGAGATCGGTAGAACATGGTTATTGAATCAGTGTAGGGAGTGTAGTCCCAACTGTGTCTGCAGATGAGTAAGACACTCCCAGCACTGCCCAATTGTATAATGTCAAGTGTTTATTTTATTGTTGTAAGCATTTATTTGTTTTTTTGTTTTTTTTATTTTTTTTTTTATTTTTTTTTATTTTTACTTTTTTTTAAAAGAAGGATGTTTGCTGGGCAGAGCATGGAGTGCAGCAATGCTAAGCAGTGCCCAGACAATGTCCAGACATCTAAAAATAGAAACCAGATGCAATTAATTATTTATTTAAAGATTATGTTTCAGCATAGTTAAGATGGTTTGTACAGTACAGCACGGTGCTCAGCAGTGCTTACACACAGCTGAGAGGTATATGTAAAGGTGTAGCTGAATTCTACATATCCTCATAGCTAAATGAGTAGAGGTATGGCCTTTGGCGCACTAGGTGCAGGGTTTGAATACATAGAAGGGAAACTAGCCATTGATTTTTGAAATACTAACTATATCATTTTTATTTAAATTCTGGCCCACTGCACTCTGCTGAGCTCTGCTAAGCCTTGCTAAGCACTGCATAAACACAATAATGGCTGAAAATGCTTAGGCACTGCTCAGCTCTGTTTAGCTGGTTTGCACACTACTAAGCATTGCTAAGCCTACGAGTTTTCTGGTTTTCACACTGCTCAACTCAGCTGCACTGGTTTGTGTGCTGCTAAGTGACTTGCTGAATTTTAAATGTTGCCAAATGGTGTGTAAGGGTGGGAAAACAGGCTATATTAGGCCCAATAGGTTGGAATACAGCATAATCCTTTGGAGTTCTGTCTCTGAATTGTACTATAGAAGGCATTGGTGAGGATTCATGCTTTTAGGCACAGTGTTGGGGTACCCTGTAGTCTGGGGTCATTGTCGGACTCCTTGTAAAAAAGCATGAAGGCTGGCTTCTGCAGGGACTCCTAATAAGGCTCAGAGTGGAAAGCAGAGGCCTGGGACCAGCTGGCAAGGGACCTCACCAAGAATTTTGGACAGGGGATGCCCCACATGTATGTAAGTGCTTTTATCTCTGTACCACCAATATCTAATCTGAATGTCTGCTAAACTGGTATGCATAATGCTGTTCTTCTCTCCCAACAGCTGCAGAGGTGAGGGCTCTCAACCTCAAGACACATGCTGGGCGCTTGGCCAGATTGTGTCATGAGTGTGGTAAGTATGGATGCATTATGCTAACTGTAGCGAAATAAGCAAGAAAGAGTACAGCATTATCTGCAATAAAGTATGTACATTAGTTTGTATTGCAATAAATGTGGACTTAGTGCTGTACTGCAATGCATGAATGATGCCAACTGTAGTGCAATAAAAACATGAAACAATAGTATTACCTGCATTAAAGTATATACAAGAAAGTCTGCAGTGCAATAAATGTGGAAACAGAGCTGTAGTGCAAGACCTGAATAATCACAGCTGTTGTCCAATAAAAACTTGAAACAGTACCAGAAACAGCATAAATTTATATACAATAAAGTCTGTAGTGCAATACGTGTGGAATTACAACTGTTTGTCAGGAAATGAATAAGGCCAACTGTTCTGCAATAACTCATGAACCACTACCAATAACACCAAGGTTAATTGTGTATATCAGGGTTGTCTTAATTTAAACATTGCAGTACAACTGTATGCATGCAGGCTGTAAAGGGAGGTGCTGCAGTCAAGTATAACACTGTAATAGCCATAGCATGCAAATGTAATGGCAGCCATATGTCTTATATAACACATACTGTTCAAGAGTGTTTCTAGGCCAATATTGTCCACATGATGCTCTGTCATCCACAACCAGCAGATAAGCAAGGTATATGGGTGATGTAACCCACTCCATGATCTGATATTGTTGGATGACTTCACAGATATTTCAAATCAGTAATAATATATTGTGTACACCTGCATTCTATATACTAATGTATAGATCATCTACTATCTCTGTCATGCTTGTATTTCATGCATGTGTGTTCTACTGTCACTGCATTCTAGTACACAACAGTAGTAGTACTACTACCAGGTCATGTATTGGTTCCATGCGAGCTCTAGGCAAATATCAGTCAGTCAAAGGTCAGCAGTGACTCAGTAGCTCAGTTTGTTAAATGCTCTGTCTGTAGTACATTTTGCCACACACAGAGACCAGGGTTCGAATCCAGTGCTATGTAGTACTAAATATTACAGTATTGTTCACGTAATGTTTACAGATTCTCTCTCCATAGGGACTACAGGTAAATGGGTGATGCAGCCCATATTATCAGTAAATAATTGTGTATTTAGATGTCACAGACTGTTAAAATCATTAGCAAGCATTTGAAAGTACAGCATAACATAAAGGAAATACATTTAGGTTCATAGGTTCATAGGTTCATACTAGGCTATCTGCCCGAGGGCATTCACAAGCCTAGCCCATAGTTTTGTGGCTTACGCCACCCCTTTAGTATGGGGAACTATACCCATTATTTTGCTGTGCCTCTGTTGAGCAGTGACACTGAGGTAATCCCTGGGGTATATCTGCGATCTCCCATCCATTGGTCAAGATTTCTCTTGAACAAGGCCAGCGAGGTGCTCTGCCTCACATATACCGGGATTTTATTCCACAGCATAGGGAGTCTTTGGGTGATGAATCTATCCCTCCAGCACGTCCTATTAATAGCCGTGTCGAGGTTTAAGTCTCCGCCTTGTGGCTCTGACGGATCTAGGTTTTTGAGGTGAAGCATATTCATCAAATCTGGGTTTGACATGGCCTTGTATGTTAGGCAAAGGTCACCTCTGAGCAAGCGTAGCGACTGAATAGAGCTGGAGTTCTTTCAGTCGGGCAGTATAGGACAGATGTTTGAGACCCTTTATCCTTTTGGTGAGGAACTTTGTGGCCTCTCCAGCTGCTGCAAGTGTCGGGTCAGATACATTCGAATGGGGCATTGTACTCAATCACTGGTCTGATGAGTGATGAGTATAGGGAGACTATGACCTCCCTTGATCTAGATGAGAATCCCTTCATGATAAGGTGGGCAATGTAGAAGGTCTTCCTAACTACTTTAGCTACATGGGTGTCGAATGACAGACTACTATCAACCTGGGTCCCCAGGTCCCTGATAACTTCTTCTGTGCTCAGTGGATTGCCACCTATTTGGTAGCTAGGGTAACCTTGTTTTTCCCAAGGGTATGACTATGCATTTTTGGCATTTAACTTTAGGCCATGGCTCTGGCACCAGTTATCCGCTTCTGTGAGACCCTTCTGAAGGATATCTGTGTCAGATGTGTTTTCTACTATGGCCCAGTTTGCAGTCATCTGCAAACTTTGTCAGCCATAACCCTCCTGTGTTTGCTTGTACTTCGGAAAAGTAGATGCCAAACAAGAGTGGGCCCAGGACTGAGCCCTGTGGTACACCACTTGTGACAGGCTTTGAGTCTGACATGGCGCCAGCAACTCTGACCCTGTGGGTTCTGTCACTCAGCCAGTTTGCAACCCATCTTGTGATGTATGGGTTAACATTTAAGCTGATGAGTTTTTCAATGATACCCGAGTGGGGTATTGTATCGAAGGCCTTCGCCAGATCGAGGTAGGCTGTATGGACTGCCTTTCCCTCATCAATGGCTTTGGTGACTGTTTCGAAAAAGTCAACCAAGTTTAGAAGGCATGATCTGCCTTTGACAAAGCCAAACTGGGATGGATCCAAAGTCTGCAAATTCCCTATGTCTTTATTTATGAGGTCCATTATGATCCTCTCCATGGCTTTGCAGATAAGGCTTGTCAAACTAATGGGCCGGTAATTTCCAGGTTCGGTGGAGGCACCGCCTTTGTGAAGTGGGACCACAGTTGCAGTGCGCCACTCCCTGGGTACGTATCCAGAGGTAAGACTATGATTAAACAGCTGTCCTAGCTGTGGGTTTAATTCCTCGTTGAGTTCGTGGAGCACACAGCCGGGGACACCATCAGGTCCCATGGATGCTGTGTTTTTTGCTTTGGAGAGAGCAGTTCTCACTTGGGCGTTGGAGATGTTTGGGGGGCTGCAATCACTTGGTATAGATATCTCTCCTTTAGGGAGGGGAGAAGTTTGCACTGAACCTGTCAGCCAGTATGTTGGCAATGTCTGTAGGATCAGTAATCTTCACATCATTTTGAACTAGTTCTGAGCATATCTGGGAGTTTCCTCCCAGGTTTCTAACATAGCTAAAGAAGGCCTTATGATTGTCTTTTGAGTCTTTAGCTATTTTTCTCTCAAAATTTGCTTTGGATGATTTTATGAGAGCTCTTAGTTTTTTACTTATAGTGATCAAGGGTGTCTTACCTTTTAAGGATTTTGCTCTATCCTGTAGTAGCTTCCTCCTTTTGTTGTAGAGTTTGTTTATGGCTGGGGTCCACCAGACTGGACGCTTGCCTTTGGTACAAAGAGTCTTTGTTTTGCTTGGGATTGCCTTATCCATGCAGTCCTGCAGGTGCTGGTAGAAGGCATTTGTAAGTGATTCAGCGGCTTGAGTACTGTTTTCCACCGGCTCGGGGGCCTTAAAGGAGACCACACTAGTCTTTAGAAGTGTGAAGTCGGCTTTCGAGAAGTTCTTTACTGTGGTCTTTTTTATTTAACATAAAATAAAATAAATAAATGTGTAAACTTGGTATGGCTGTATGCCTGGAGTGTCTGTTCAAAGTTGCTGTAGCCAATTCATACATTCCATGCAGATATCCTCTGCAGTCGCTGCTATTGAGTTCTAACCCCATGCCTGCCAAGCAAGGCTTGATAGTTGTTTAGGGTCTGTGCTGTACACATACATGTCTTTCAAGCATCATGCTGTCACAAAATGTAATTAGCAGTGAGTAATCTGTTACTACATCAGCCCACCTTGGTAGTTATATAGGTTCACCTGATGCACCACTGTTCTGTGTAGTAGTGTATCCATAGTTGTTCCTGCTTGGCCCATACTGTCCCACACAAATAACTTGAGAGGTCTCTATGTGCTAAAGCAGCTATAATGGAGTTGTACACATAAATAAAGGACCAACCCATAGAGTAGATAGTAGTACTGTTCTCAAGTAAATAGCCTATAATGGTACTAATGGACTGTTTTACTTTGTCTTCCCACCCCTTATCTTCATTTCATTGTTATTGTTATCCATTGGTTATGGTTTACTATTCACATATGTTGTTCGATTACCTGTATTTTGGACATGTGTATTATTATTGTTATGCATTATAATGGTTGCATACTAACATATCTTGTTGAATTACCTATTTTGTTGTCCTTATGCTGTAACTGTTACAGGCATGCTGTTAATATACTGACTGTTCTGGCATGTATTGTTGTGTTTCACATAATATGCATTGATATGTAATTGGGTTATTTCCACTGTTCTGGCATTCTGTCATTACTAACTACGATTTGTTCATAACTAACCTATATTTATTGCTTAATCTCCATCACCACAGCACTTCAGGGTAGGCCGATTACCGGTGATCCACCTACCTTGCCTTAACTGGCCATGGCACTGGTCCTAGCATGTCTGGGACCCAGGCCAGTAGCACACCCTCCCCTGCCTCTGCATCATCTGCACAATTGGGTGGAACCACCTCAGGGGATAAAGCCCGGCCTCCCCCCAGGACCAGTGGTGGAGGAACTGCAGTGACCCAACAGGAACTGCCAATCATGGTGCACAAAATCATGTATCAGACCTATGACTGTCACCTGCACCAGATTTACTGGCAAACCTGGTGGGGGTGGGGGCCCTGGCACCCAGCCTCCAGCACAGCCACCTTCAGGGCAGTGAAGGGGCATGTCAACTGCCCATGGGTGGGGATCTCAGTCACACTGCTGGGATCTAGAGGCACATGCAACTCTGATTCCACAACACCCTCCCTGTCCAAGGTGTTTACCCCCCACATGTGTCACACACTGCCCCTCCTGCCTGCTGTCTTGTCTGTCTGCTATTGTATCTTTTCCTACCCAACTTACCTCCCCACATGTACCTATGTCCCTTCCCTAACATTCCACTCTCTCCTTAAAAAAAAAAAAAAAAACAGGCACCTGTACCACAAAAAATATTGTTCCATTCATAGCTCTCCATTTCACACACGTGTCCATTGGACACAATTAATTTGGTCCAATTGGCTTGACAACACATTTATGTTGTCCTCACTCCACTTTATGGTCTTTAAGAGTCCAAACTCATGTACAAACCTGTCAAAATGCATATCTATTGCTATACAAGAAATGGATAGCTATAGTCCTTCCCTACACCCATCCTGCACATCCCTACCTGCCATTCACATTGTTTTTCTCCTTGCTTGCCCCCATTTCACCACTTTCCTATCACACCCTATTTCTTTTCTTTATCTTTTTTTCTGCACAGGTTTGCATGGATTTACATGGAGCAGCATGCCATGCCTCATCGTTTTGCTTATCTCAGCTTAAATGTGCTTTACAGAGCTTTAATGTCTATATGTTTCTCTGACAGTGATATTCATATGCAGAAATTAAACACCACTGCCAAGTGTTGAACCACAGACTCCCTCAACTACAGCACACAGCATTACCCCACCATGCTACACAGGCTCTGGATTAAATAGGTGTTTCAGCAAAACATACTGGTTGCTACTTAAAGACATTATGCATGTGACTGAAATAAATAATGTGAAAACTGGGAGTATACCCTGGATTCTGCTGCAATAATAAATAATAATGAAGATATACTAATGGATGTAAGTGAGGCCTGTGATAGCAGGTATATGTGCCCTTTCATCAGCAACTTGTAGTAAGACACCTGCTAAGGCAGCAATGGCAAAATACATGTACAACTGGGACCCTGGTGCAGACATACAACCATATAAAGCCACACACATAGTCATGGCTGTGGAAATGTTTCTGACAGACTGTATATGTGCACATATATCCTGCAAATACAGTCTCAATACTCAGTCTGTTAAATGCCTTGCATGCAGTACATTTTGCCACACAGTCCTGGGTTTGAATCCAGTATTGTGTCGCACTACAATTACATTATTGTGAAGACAGCAAGTAATGAGTGAGTCATGCAGTCTTACTTACCACAGGTTAGTGCTACTTAATTAACTGCTACCCAGTTTTGCAAGACAAATGCCTGCAGGCAGAGACACAATGCACATATCCATATATCCTAACTATATGTCACCTACTACTCTGTTAGCTGCACTGTTGCATAACAGACGTACCTTAACCACATGCCCAATTGCACTGCGTAGAATACCTTTGCCCTGACTCTGCCATAATGAAATGCCAGACACAGCTGACACAGTTACATGTACAGATTGCTGTCCACCAAAATGTTCACACACCCCCTATGTCTAGTAGGCTGCAGGAGCTGTTGCAGCCTGTAGCATAAACAGCTGTATGTAAAGGTAGCTGCTACAAACATACCATACCTCCCAGCCCCCTAGAGCAAGGGATCCAGACACAGCCATACTTAATGAGGGTGGGGCAAAGGCCCACAGATAGGGGCATGTGTAACTGTTTGCCCCTGTAAAGATAGTATGTTGATAGAATAACAGCTATTACAGTAGTATGCATAGTCTGATGGGTATGCAGTGTGACACACACATGAGAGTCTTCCCTTACTGACCTCAGCCCACAATGATTGCCAGTGCAGTGCCAGATGACCACAATGGTATGGACACTAACCACACATATGAGGCAAAACTGTGGCCATACGTCATAAATCTCTACAGTAGATGGTGTTTGTACTAACTGTCTGTTATGCTGTAGTCTCCACACTTCAGTAATTTCCATCTCATAAACTAAAATAGCGGCCAAGGCCTACATGAACATCTTATATATTGCACTATGGTGGCATGTCATTGGCTAATGATAGTGCAATACAGCTGTATTGGCTGCAATTAGCAATTCTGAGCCACACAGTGGTATAGAGGCAATTACCTGGTAATGAGCAGTACTTTACAAAGGCAAGCAGCTTGTAATGGGGAACAGGTCTGTATGAGACTTGACACACACAGACAGTGTATTATCAAAAGATTACTTGAAGCAAAGTTCAGCTAAGGAGTATTGCACTCCACCAGGTATGTAATAGATTTCTACATATAACAGGATGAAGATGGGAAGATGGAGGCATGGAGAATAGGGATTACAGCAGTAAGCCTGTCTTAAATCTATGTTGATGACATGTCATTGAAACTCTGCTGTCCTACACCTACATGCATGCCTCTCAACTGTCCCTGATTACAATCACATCTTATCTATGTCCCTGTCAATCCCACCTACAATGGTCAGCTATTGTTGGAAAGCTAGTGGATTACACATAGTACATAGTGACAATACGGGAGGGTGTACACCCCTGTAATGTCAAATGATGTACTGTAATTCACCTCCTCTCATTCTGTTCAGTTCTAACATTTTAAAACAGACCCTGAATGTCCCTGATGTACTCTGGCTAAGTCCCTGTGCCTGTTGACATTGGTCCCTGTTTGATTAAGTGCTATGCCTAACATACCTGTCAACCTCCTACAGCAAAAACTCAGGACAAAGCCATAATTAATGGGGGTACAAAGGTCCAAACTCATGGTACATTGAATATCTTACAGATGTGTTGTACTGGGTGTTATGTTTACTTCTATCACATGCACTGTCATATTGCATATCTTACAGATGTGTTGTACTGGGTGTTATGTTTACTTCTATCACATACACTGTCATATTGCATATAGTACAGATGTGTTTTACTGGCAAAGTTTACTTGGTGTGGCTAATGTGCATGTTATAATGGTCCTGATTTGTCTGTGTATGTTGTTGAGAGTTTGTCTGCTGTGCATGGGAGCAGAGATGTGAAGGTGTAGGACTTGTAATGCAGATGTGGATCCTCATCTGTATGAGCCTGTGTGAACTATCATATATAATGGTGCAGTTAATAATGTACTATCATTGTGTTACTTCTCATGGATGACTTGGGGGGTTGGAGTGTGTCTTCCTCACAACCTGATGTCAATGTCTCATCAGATGCTGATGGTGATGATGGCCTTAGTGATGCACAGGAGTGGTTGTTTGTGGCTGAATCTGTCCCAGAGGTTGACATCCCTCATCTGTCCCCATTGTTACTGTACACAGTCAGTATGCCCACACATACCCAGTCCCCAAAGGCCACAGATAGTGGACAGTCAGAGGGTGGCAACATTGAACAGAGCAGTGTGACAATTATGGCTTCACTGAGTGTAGACACTGGCCATATCCAGAGATCTGGTGAAATCCCACACATGCAAATTTACAGGGGTGCTCATAGGGGGTCTGCTGTCCATCCACCACCTGTTGAAGGTGTCACATCATGGGTCACTCACCTTATATTTTGGTCAATCATGGTGGCACATGCACATTTTGAAACCAACACCAGACAGATGCTTTGGGTCATGGATGCAGCACAGTCTGACATCATTGACTGCCTCCAGTGCATTGGGGACACTCTGGATCAGTTCCCTGCTGTCATGGATAGATGGTGGGCTGAGACAATGTCAATCTTGCACTACGTCTTTGCTGGAACATCTGGTTGAGGATGGGCACTGGACCTGTGGATGAAGGTCTGCAACACCATCTGCTTGGAGTCCACATGGCCATGCACAGTCATGCTCCTGTACTGGTAGTACCTACAGAACTACAGTAATTGTGCTATCCCCACCATGATGTGGAAGGCCATGGGCATGTGGTCCTGGTCAATCTCATGTGCATGGGACACAGCCCCAGCATTTTAAAGTCACCATCAGGTACTCGCACCACATCTGACCTTGCCTATGGTGGTGCCAGTGCTATTCCTGGTAGAGCCAGTTCACGTGTTCATGGCCAGAGATGGTTTGCTGTCCACTGTACTGTGTATGGTCCACATCTGTCCAACATACACATGTGTAGGGCTAGCACTGGGCTTGACTGTGTGCACACACACTCAAACACCACTGTTGCATGCCGGTCACCAACAGACAGACACTGCACCTCTCCATGGTCCATCTAACCCACACCCCTTCCTGATTCACTCAAATACTGTCACCTATATTGCACAGCCTAGGCCTACTGCACCTCCACAACATATTCTGTGCATGTGATGATAACTGTGCCATATCTCTGCCATCCATGACGTTGTAGGGAAATGCAATAATGTGTCTGATGTACAGGGTGACTATATTACTTTACATGTACTTGTGTAGTGCAATATTGTTTTGCCATAGCAATAGTTGTGGGCCACTACAAATATTGTATGTTGGCATGTGTAATGACTACATATCAAATGTTGTGTGTCTTTGCTGCATGATGTTACACTGGTGAGAGAGTTACAGAATGCAGAAACAGAATCTCACTCTTGTAAATGCTGTCTGATTAAAATCTAAGCAAGTATCAAAACAAAACAAGCTAGCAGAAATGTTCTATAATTTTATTAAAACAGATGCACACTTAAAACAAGAAAAGCTTTCAGGTTACCCCTTCCTCATGCTTTTCTGAGGAAGGGCTAACCTGCAAGCTTTGCTTGTTTTAAGCATGCATCTGTTTCAATAAAATTATAGAATGTTTCTGCTGGTTTAATTTTTTTGGTAGAGTTACAGAATGATAGGTGTGTCACAGACCTGTGCATGTGTCCATTCCAGGTGTCTGAGGGGTTAAAAAGTGGACACATGGCAGTAATACAGTGGCACAGGATGGCATGGCAGCACAGCAGACACATGATGTCAGCAGGGTAAGGCAGTATATGTGTATGGCTCACTAGGTGCATATGTGCATAATGGTGTATCAGGTACAATGGGGGCAGTCAGCATAATCATGCATTCATACTTTGTAACAAGGTCTGCTACCCTCAGTATATGTTACCTGGGTTCTCTGAATATACACATGTAGAAGGTAGACTGCATCAGTTATGCTTATGTGGAGGAAGGCATTTTAGAGGCCAGCAGCTAGTCACATGCCCATAAATTGCATAACCATTGCACAGGGATAGCCCATATGGGCATGTCCGTAGTGCTATAAGGGTATATATTTATACACACACACACACACACACACACACACACACACACACACACACACACACACACACATGCACACACACACACATGCACACGTGCGCATACACACACACACACACACACACACACACACACACACTTGGATGATGTGAGATTAGAACCCCTACCTACCTATCTAATATTATACACTACAGCTCATAGTACTTATCACATACACCACAGAGTTTACCTGATGTTAAACTATCAGCGCACTCTTAAGATGGATGACATCAGCAGGCCTTGTAAAGGAGGCCAATGTGGAGGCCAGCAGCTAATCACAGGGCCTTAAAATGCATAACCATTGCACAGAGATAGAGCAGATGGGCATGACTGTAGTGCTGCAAGGGATATGTTTACATGCACACAAATTGGATGATGAGAGATTAGAATCCTTATCTATTAGCTATTATATGCCACAGGTCATAGTACTTACCACATGTGCTATGGAATTTATGTGACATTAGATTCTCAGCCAGTGCTCTTAAGGTGGATGACATCAGCAGGCCTTGTAGAGGAGGGCAATTTAGAGACCAGCAGCCAGTCACAGGCCCATAAATTGCATACCATTGCATGGAGATAACCCATGTGGGCATGTCCATAGTGCTGTAAGGGGATATACACACACACACACACACACACACACACACACACACACACACACACACACACACACACACACATATATATACACACACACACACACACACACACACACACACACACACACACACACACACACTCACACACACACACATGCAGCAAGTCCATACGTACATATGCTACCATATTCTAGTACCCCTTACAAGTGGTGAGTAGCTGTGTGACTTATCTTGCAAATGCAGTAGTTGACAGACCTGTAGTTTGGGGTTGACTCTGATGCACATGGTCCACAGCCGATACATGATGTGGTACAGGTTGTGTGAGCTGGTTGGCATCATTTCTACTACTATGTATGTGAGTCAGAGGTGTCAGTCCCTAGGCCACTAGAGTGCCAGTGCATGTTATATACCATATCTCTTTGCCAAGGCCAGGGCATACTGGGCATGCCTACATCTGCCTAGAGGGACAACCTCAGGATTTTCCTCCTCAGATTCCCCCTGTGGGTGTGGCTATGGTGACCTAGGCATTGGTGGGGGCTGTCTATCCCTTCCCTTTTCTAATCCTACTGCAGCTGTTTACACAGGATCATATTATGTAGCATGGCACATACTGTGAACATGTGTGCACATGTGACTGGACAATACTGCAGAGCTTCAGCAGATATATTCAGGGAATGGGACCATGACTTCAGCAGCCCAAACACATGCTCTATTATGTTCCGAGTTTGTGCGTGCGCCTCATTATGGCATTCTTCAGTGGGTGTGTGTGCATTTCTGATGGATGTCATTATGCATGGTTCCAGTGCATAGCCAGCATCCCTCAGTAAATGCCCATGTGGGATGGCCCCCCAGCAAACATCTGAAACAGCTGTGATGCATTCCAGATATAGGAATCATGATAACTACCAAGGTTGCCAGCTCACACATTCATGATAATGCCCTGGGCATTGCACTTGACCTGGCAGTTGATGGAGTGGTACCCCTTGCGGTTGATGTAGATTCTACCTTCCTCACCAGGTGGCACATTGATGTGTACAAAAGTGCAATCTATGGCACCCAGTACCTCAGTGTAGTGTGCTACACAGCAGATGTGTTGCATACTGCTGGCCCTCACCTCAGGGGTGAAGGGAAAATAAATGTGCTCATTGGCATGTGGTAGCATGGCATCCAAGAACTGGTGGAGTACCCTGGATGCTGATGCCTGTGAGACCCCCATCATGTCCCCCGTTAGTCTTTGGAATGAACCTGTAGCTAGTATCCTAAGAGCTACATATACCTTAGTTCATACTGGGATGGGTTCCCCTCTGTTGGTTCTGGGTCAGAGTTGAGGTCGGCAGAGCTCAGTGAGTTCTTGTAGTATGTCCCTGTCCACCGTGTAGTGCTCTGCAATCTCCAGCTCATATAGTCCCCGGAAGGTTACCCTGGGCCTAAACACTCTTCTCCTTCTCAGTCTAGGCCTATGGTCAGCATCAGCAGCAGCATTGACCTCAGTATCTAGCACATGCGTATGTATCAGACCAGCAACACTCCCTAAGATTTCTTCATTTAAAAGTCCCAAGTCTGTACTCCAGTTATGCAGAGTATGGGGGTGAAATCAGATTGTAGGTTTTCTGCAACCTTTATAATGCTGTGCTGTAAGTGTTGCCTTTGTGATTGGCTACCTATGATACATTCCACCTGCCAAGTGCATCATTAAGGACTGTTACTGGCAATAGTTCAAGTGCAACAGGGGTCATCAGTAATTAAGATCTCATTGCCTTTCTCAGCCAATTTTTTTCTTTGAACAACCTTCCTTGCTCAGCACTGCAGCATGCAGTGCAAACACATGCAGCAAAGGTAAACAATGTTCAGCATTCATAGCACATGCTAACATGGGAGGTCATGCTCAGCACAGTGGTGCACCATTCAAACAAACTCAAACAAGCTCAAATACACACCCTGAAGGTAAACAAAGCTTAGCAGCCAGTGTACACACCCCCTTGCTGAGCACTGCAGCATGCCATGCAAACAAATGCAGCTGTACTCCAATGAGCTTAAAAGAGTGTGAACATACCTCTGTTTGATGTTGGCTACCTCTTCTGTGGATACCAACATGGTTCTTTGCCTACACGATGGGATCTGCAGACACAGATAACCATTTGTGCTATTCAGTAACCCCAGCTCATTTACATAGAGATCTATGCACACAACCTGGGAACTACACAGTTCCAGACTCTGCCTCTTAAGCAACCACAGCAGTCTACCATTGTACATACTCCACTTAGGGTCCTATAATGCATTGCCGTAACATAGTTCTAATTTTTTTTTTCACACTTTTCAGTTTTTTTTTTCTTAACAGCATGTTTGCGCACTGTAGTGTGCTGCACAAATATGATTTGATTATTAAAAAATATATATTTTAAATTATTTTCCATTAGGTTTTGGGCACACAATGGATAATTTTGCACACAGCTATGTCTGCTATGCTATCTCTGCCCTTCTTACTACACTTTTAAAGCCCCTGTCCTCTCTTTAACATCCTGTACACAGAATTTTTCCATGTACATTTCAGACACCAACATGGGGTCTGCAGGACTGATTATCTGCTTGCTGGATAACTCTGCCACCCTCATTTGCATGCAATTTACCTGCTTATGAGATGATTTGCAAGTCTCGGACACTTCCGTGCTGGCATGCTCGTGCATGCCCCTCAGGTCTGTTTCCTGGATCGCACACCTGCGTACTTTTGTGTAAGTAGTGTGCCACTATGCCTACATGGAAAATAAGTCTATGTAGGCTTTATTAAACTCCCCACAATATGATTCTGATCCATACTTAATTTTTCAGCTTGAAAATATACAAAATGTGCAATTAATTAAACTAATTTCAAAACTAGGTTATCTGAATTATACAGAAGACTACAGGTAGTATCTGGTATAAAGAACCATTTCTCTGAAACCAGGAGAAATATTGTAGCAAATTTTTCAAAATAATATAGCATGACATTCAGAAAGAAGATGCACTTAGCTTTCCATTACAACTGTAAAAGAACATTCACAACTTTACATTTTTGTAACGCAGTCTACTGTTCATGAGTCTAAAGGGGGGATATAAGTCCAGAGACAAAAAACAAATTCTGTATTCAGGAGAAACAAATAGGATTTTAACTTGTGATGTAATTATAGCTCAGTAAAGAACTACTAAGTGTCATTATTGTACTCAGCATACTGAATGAAAGTTCATCTCAGAACGCACGGTAGAAAATGAGTATAATACCACATGTCAGACTAGCAGTTAATACACATAAACAAAAGCCACAGGATCCTGATTATGAAAAGCAATGTCTTTTCATACTTACTTAATTTATGTCACTAGAAACTGTTCAGGTAACAGCAAAAGGGTATTTAGCTGCAAAATGCAGCTAAGGTTTAAATTTCTAGTTACAGTTTCTAGTGAAGCACATCTCAGAATTTGAATCCACAGATTTAGCCATATGAAAGCATGGTACTGTACTCATGGTATGGTGCCATATTCTGTTTTAATAGTGAAATATATATAATTTTTACTTTTAATACACTGAGAATGCAGTACAAATATATTCAGAAGATCAGTTTTGCCTGACCTTTTGTGCAGAAATCAAATTCCCCACCACCCAAACCGAAATCAAGCATAATAGCAGACTACAACAATAACCTTCTGAAAAACTGGATTCACTAGCTTTATATAAAATATGTCATATCTCAGTTCCCTGATGTTAGTTCACAATTAAAAAGTCAGGAACTTCAGATAAACTGCTTGCACACAGAATATACATAGTGACCCAGTGGACTGTACTCATTTCAGATGGTACAGTATCTTTGACTGTATATAAATCACATGAATATAATAACCAGTTTGCTCATTGTAGCTACTGTTCCCCCCAACTGAATCTGTGACTTCTGTTTCCTTTCATGCATTCCCTGCAACCAAACATTGATACCCACATTCTCTACATGTGTGACATCTCTGTGAGAAGAGAACAAAGGAATGCAGTAATGTATTTCCACTTGCTGCTATAGGGCACCCCACACCCACATCCATTGTCATAAAAATTAAGCAAAATATAAATACAAATGTATTGTTCTGTGGGTAGTGTGTATTGTTACCACTGCCCACAGACTTAGCTGGTTTTCAGTCAGAAAACGTGAAAAAAACATAAAATCAGAATAATTAACTACAATTTGGAGCTTTCAGACACCAACCTCTGCCCACACCACCCACAAAGTCACAGCAATGATCATTTAAGTGTGGTCAGTCACAGCATACCATTTGCATTTTCCACTAACTGCTTCCAAAAAATCTCAACTTTAAATCTCTAGAATGTATAACACTGCATGTCACACAGAGTGGGGCAAATGGACAAAATGCAGAAAACAGGAATGCTTACTAATTTCAAAAAGGACCGTCTTCAAACTTATTAAAGGTTGTTTCTATGAAGTGTTATGATTCAGTATTATTGGTCATGTCTATTTGCTGAAAAATTCACAACAATGAAAATGTGACAGACCTTTCTGATGCAGAAAAGTATAAACATGGTATCTTAACCCTTCAAAATGAGCATTAATTGTAATTAGCTAACCTCTCTTCAAACAGACAACCATCTGGCTTTGTTTATATGATTCACTTTCACTGAGTTTAAACATATATGGCTGCTATTCTACAAACAATGAGAGATTAAGGAATTTACTTACCAGT
This sequence comes from Protopterus annectens, assembly GCF_019279795.1. Taxonomy (NCBI): domain Eukaryota; kingdom Metazoa; phylum Chordata; order Ceratodontiformes; family Protopteridae; genus Protopterus; species Protopterus annectens. Next base: position 321,163,005 of record NC_056727.1, on the reverse strand, counting down.
GGAAAGCAATTTCATATAATTTGATATGTATCATTTTATTGGTCATGATAAAATTTGTTTGTCACAATGTTATTTTGCAGACTTGTATCTTCACAATAAATAGTCAGCTAAACTTTATACATGATATAAGAGGAAATAATACTTTATCAGAAGTTATGTTGCTTGCATTCTTGTCACATATTTTTAATATGCATTTGGAAGTCAGTGTATCCTTACACATAGATCTATCTATCCACAACCCCTTTTTGCACATGGGATCGGGGTGTCACTTCAACAGTGACAATCATCTAGAACCAAGGTTTACACTGCCAGGTAGCTAGCCCTGACATGGAAGTTCATCCATACGCCACACTCACATGCACACCTGTAGCCAGTTTAGAGTGTCCAATCCATCTACTGCAAGTCTTTGGAATGTGGAAGGAAAGTAGAGCACTCAGTGTAAATCCATACAAACACAGGGAGGACGTGCAGACTCAGCACAGAAGACACCCCTGCCAAGAACTGAATTCTGGAACCTTTTGCTGTGAGGTGACAATGCTATCCGCTACACCACTGTGCTACCCATTCTTACACATAGATATACACCATCATGCCCATTATTACATGTTAACAGACTTTGGAAAAATCTGCTGTAAATAATACCAAAGTAAACTTTAACTTTCTATCATCTTTTGTATGGGGGTAGCTCTTTTGATTCTTGAAGACTGACACCATTTTCAGTGAAATCAAATAATTAAGTTAAATTGAGCTGACTCTGTTTACTTTAAAAGTAGAACAATTAATTATCTTGAACTTCCTGCTCTTGATGAAGCATCTCAGCTACTACTAACATTTTGAAATGTTCATGTTTGGCTTTACAATAAACTGATTAATTACTAGACCCCATGTATAAAAGGAAAAAATAAACTTGCCCCAAATTACCTAGTGCATTTTTGGTGTGTCATTGTCTTACATTTTGAATCGTTATGACATATACAAAACATAACATCCTCCTACCTTCTTCCATCTCTATACCTTGTTCTTTCTCTGCTTTTCACTGTGATTCTTATGGCAAGCCAATTCTGATTTCCACTCTGTATATAATGCATGTATATATTGTGTTTTGACTCTGTATATAACATCATTTATCTAGTACATTTATACTCTTAAGCCAGCTCTGATATTCACTTTTGTAATATATGCATATATTGCATTTTGTAATTCGCTCTGTATATAATGTGAAGTATCTATTGTGTTTACCCAAGCTGAGACTGAAATAGGGCTGGTGGGATCAGTGCTGTCCCAGTTAACAAATTCAAAATAAGCAAATAATAAGAAACAAGGATCAGGCACACCACCGGCACCTGTACACACTGCTTGATGAATGCCTGGTCAAAATGTTCGATATCCTTTGTATTTTCCAACAAGAATAGAAGAGGTTGTGCTCAACTGGTGAATTTGTAATTTGTGTAATCCCAGTATCATTGCAGACACAATAATACCAACAGAAGGAAGACTGAGCATCTAGAATTATTAGAAGTATGAGTTTAACTGAAATGTTTAATTCAGTACGCACCACCTGTGGTTTTGATACCTTCAGCATTTCATGTGCTAAACAAAGGATTTCTACATTATATTAATGCATAAACTGCTTATTTCATGTTAACATTCTGCACCAGCAGTGTTTTGTATTGATACTGTTTATTTTGTTTTATTTTTTGTTCACTGAGTTGCGTGCCTCTGTTCAATACAGCATGCACAAAACCTCATCTGATAATAGCATGAATATGTTAAGTCAGAGATAATGATGTTTCATGTTGATAGTTCTTTCACAAACTACACTGGCAATTGTTGTGCCAAAAGTTGTGTCTGTACAACAAGATGAATATGAAATCACCCAGTGAAACATCTCCCAGCTTCCTTCCTGCATTATGATGAAATAACCACCAACATGTATTTTATATCCAGTCTTTGTCAATCCTGTCTTCCCATTTCTGATATAAAACCTGTGAAAAATTCTGACATATTATTTCATTCATTGCTGTATTATGTTTTTTAGGAATTCACATTTTCTTTTGAATAAAGCATTCATGGTACCTGTATAATTAAACTGGATTTGGATTTTAAACTAAATCACTGCACTACTAATGTTTGTTAATGAACCTAATCTTTAAACATAGCTGGGCTGGAAATCAACTGAGATGTGTTTGCTGCATTGAGAAAACCACAGCAAGTGAAAATGACTGTGTTACTACAACAAATAAAACAATATAATCAAATGGGAAGTCATGGAAGCAGCTGACTGAAAACAAATATTGTAGGTTAAATCTCTATAAATAAGTAACATCACAGAAAATCAGTGAGCGCATATCATATACTGTGAGCATTTAAAATGTTAGCCAAGTGCTTAAATGTACATGATATATAATGCATACTACCATGGTACAATGCCTCTCAACTGTCCCTAATTTTCAAGGAATCAAATTTAAGCTTTGGTTCCAATCCCTCCTAAAGTTGGTGACATAAAGTTTTAGATGTCTCTTACTTCATAAAATGTATATTAATTCATATTATTTTGTCAATGTCTCAAGTGCATAGTACTAATATTTTAAGTGTCTTTGATTGTCCCTGATTATTTTTGGATCTGTCCTTGACTGTTGAGATTTGTCCCTGATTGGTTGAGAGCTATGCATGGTACTGATGGCAATCATATTAGCTGGTATGCAATTTTCTCTGTACATGCTGGTGTTTGCTCCCCCCCCCCCCCCCACACACACAGACACATCTATTGCTCTGTATTTTTTCACTCATTGTACATTTCTGCTTGCCAACTTACACTGTTCCTCTTCTACAATTTCCATCCTAGTCTTGTTCTTTCCAATAATGTAAGCTGTACTTTTTCACTAATTTCTGGAATCTTATGTCAGTAATTCATTCCATATCCTTTACTTTGCTGACTTTGTGTTTAACGGTCCTTACAAGTCTTTGAGGCACAGGATTCCAGTTTAATGTTTGTCACCCTTACTGGTTTCCACACTTCTATTGCATCATTTACAAGTACTATTGTGTGATAGCGACTTTGTTAATTGACATATTCCTCTTTAGCAGGCTATCTAAACATTCTGCTCTTTCTCGTCCATGTTGTATCCTCTTATGTATTCATCCCGGTGCTTATACTCCTAGCAGGTCTTTCATGATGCTTATCAGTATCACATTTTACATTCTTCTTCTGCCTCCATGTATTCCTTATTACTCTCTGTATTCATTACACACACACACACACACACACACACACACACACACACACACACACACACACACACACACACACACACTCACACACACCTCAATAACCTGCTACTTCATCGCACGATTTTGCAACTTTTTATCATTTTACTTGTCTACCGTTAGTAACATCATGCTAATTGTGCTGACTTCTACTATTTCAAGAACTGCATGACTTTTCTTGCCTCGTCTTCTTACTACAGTTTTGTTCAATATGTTTTTATTTCAAGCTAATCTCATTCCCAAAACATACATAAAATCTGAATGCCATCTTAGTGGGCCTTCTGTGCATAGTTTATATTAATCAGATAGGCAGGCACATAGGCTTACATGTATTCATAACCATTTAATTCTGTGAATTCTTATTAAATGGCTCTTTCTAAAAATATACAGAAAGATGCTCGGATATGAAGTCTTTATCAGCAATAGTGTATGGAAAATAAATAAGGACTCTAGCAAGTAATTTCCCTTCAGGAAATCAAGTTAAATATATTCCAATTTTTCTTTCTGTGATAGTGAATTGAATGTTAATGCCAAATTTCTCTGACTTCCAAAAAGGTCATATGTGACAAAATGGCTGCTACACCTACTGTATATATTAATATTTAAAAATGTGCAAGGTGGTATTTTCAAAAGGTCAGACTTATGAGAGACAGAAAATGTCAGTTCCTCATCAGACCACTTTAGTAATTTTCTGTTCAATTTCAGCTGCTTATTATAGTGTTAATATAGGCAGAAAGTGCTCTTCAAAGTAGACCATATTCTGGCCTGTGTAACTTAAATTATACTGTCTTCCTGCAAGTTATTGCTATGATAATTAAGTAACTTGTAACCACCCAGGATCAGTGATGCTGGAAATAACTAGTAGATTGCTTTCTGAGTTGAAAATGGAATCCTTCCAGTGAATAAACTGTAGCAAGCTTCTGTATGAAATTTTTAGGAATTTTGTAGTGATTCTGCTAATGCAATAATACTCATAAAAATAGGCATAATACCCATTTTTCAACCAGGTAGGCCCACTATACACACAGTCCCTTTTTAGGAGCAAAACAAGGAGCAATGTCAGGTCAGGTGACATGCCCAAGGTCACATGGTATGCAAATGAGGGCTAAGGGAATCAAACACTGTACAACTAGATCTACGCTCACACCCTTAACTCTCATCACCAACCATCAGACAAACAAATGAGTAATGTAGGATGTCAAGAAAATAACTACAAATATTTCAAGGCATTACAATTGCAGGAAAAAGAAAAAAGAAAAGTTTGCCAGTACTACACTGCCTTACTGCGTGTTTGTGTAAGAATGCTGTGGGAATCCACACATTCAGCAAAACAGGCACTAAGGAGGAAAACTGATAACAGCAAACTTGGGGTTCAAATCTAAATAAAACACAAAAAATGCAATATCCACAAAACGCTTAACTAAATCACAGCGTTTTTCGTTTACACTTGGAATTTCATCAGACATGGTAAAAAGCCATCCACTTACTATTCAGTTTATTCTATTCTAATAGGGAAGGCATCTCTGATCAGTACTAGCAAAAAATTACGATCCCTCATAAAATCCTCCAAGGCCAGCTTCGAGAGAAAAATTGCACAGGACACCAAAGACAATCATAAGGCTTTTTTCAGTTATGTTAGAAACCTGGGATGCAACTCCCAGACTTCTTCTGAGTTGATTCTAAATGACAAAAAATACACTGAACCCACAGACATCGCCAATATCCTGGCAGACAGGTTCAGTGCAAACCCCCCCCCCAAAAGAGCAAGTATCTATCCCGGCAGAGGGCTGCCTCCCAAACATCTCAGATGCTCAGGTGAAGGTTGCCCTCTCCAAAGCAAAAAACACTGCTTCCATGGGACCAGATGGCGTCCCAGGTTGTGTCCTACATGAACTACAAGAGGAACTAATCCCTCAAATAAAACAGCTATACAATCTCAGCCTCACTACAGGATATGTGCCCACAGAATGGCGTGACAGCAACAGTGGTCCCACTCCACAAAGGTGGAGCCTCTACGGACCCTGGAAACTATTGCCCCATAAGCCTGACTAGCTTAGTCTGCAAGGCTATGGAGAGGATCATCATGGAGCTCATAAACAAAGACATTGGGGACCTACAGACACTAGATCCTACCCAGTTCGGCTTTGTCAAGGGCAGATCCTGCCTTTTGAACCTGGTTGACTTCTTTGAAACAGTCACCAAAGCCATAGATGAAGGGAAGGTAGTCCACACAGCCTATCTGGACCTTGCAAAGGCATTTGACACAATACCCCACTCGGGCATCATAGATAAGCTATCCAGCTTAAATATAAACCCCTATGTCACAAGATGGGTCGCAAACTGGCTCAAAGACAGAACCCACAGAGTGAGAGTTGCTGGAGCCATGTCAGACTCGAAACCGGTCACAAGTGGCATCCCACAGGGTTCTGTCCTGGGACCACTCTTGTTCGGTATATACTTTTCCGAGGTACAGGCAAATGTGGGAGGACTATGGCTCACCAAGTTCGCAGACGACTGCAAACTGGGCGCCATAATCAACTCTCCAGCTGACACAAACATCCTTCAAAAGGTCTCACAGAGACAGATAACTGGTGCCAGTGCCATGGTTTAAAGCTAAATGCCAAAAAAATGTATAGTCATACCCTTTGGCAAAAACAATGTGCCCACAAATTACCACATAGGCAGAAACCCATTAAGTACAGAGAAAGTTATTAGGGACCTGGGGACCCAAGTTGATAGCAATCTCTCCTTTGAAAACCACATTGCCAAAGTGGTTAGAAAGACCTTCTACATAGCCCACCTCATCACGAAGGGTTTCACATCTAGATCAAGAGAGGTAGTCATGCCCCTTTATTCATCCCTCATCAGGCCCATCATAGAATACAATGCCCCTTTTGGGATGTACTTTTCCCGACACCTGCAGCAATTAGAAAGACCCCAAAAGTATCTCGCCAAGAGGATCAAGGGTCTCAAACAGATGCCATATGCTGCTCGGTTAAAAAAACTCCAGCTCTACTCAGTTGCATACTGCCTACTTTGAGGCGATCTATGCCTGACATATAAAGTTATGTCCAATCCAGAATTAATGGACATGCTCTACCTCAGTAAATCTAAATCCCTTAGAGCCACACGCTCAAGGGACTTGAACATCAGCACTGAAATAAATAGAACTTGCTGGAGGGACAGATTCATAACCCAGAGGCTCCCTTCACTCTGGAATAGAATTCCAATCCATGTTAGGCAGAGCACCTCACTGAATCTCTTCAAGAAGAATCTTGATGAGTGGATGGGGGATCGTAGGTTTGTCCCGGGGATTACTTCCCTGTCACTATTAGACAGAGGCACAGCAAACTAAACCTTAAAAAGGGCACAGTATACTCAAATCAAGGGGTGGCGTAAGCCAAACAAAATCGGGCTAGGCTTATAATTGCCCCAGGGCAGATAGCCTAGTATGAACCTATGAACCTATGAACCTATAGGTGTCCGCATATCCCCACCAACAGTTCCCCATGTATACAACAGCAACAGTACATAAAAATCAAATGAAGAAACCCTTTTTTTTTTTTTTTTTTAAATCTGAGTACAGCTAACCATAGGTGCGCGGGGGTGCCCATTGCTTAGCTATGGTTAAAGCAGCTAAAAAGGCTGAAGAGGATAACAAGGAAGATATATGCAAATGAAGCAGTACAGCAATAGTGTAGTGGGCAGAGCATTCTTCTAATGAACGGGCATTCCCGGTTCGAGTCCCACTGCAGTACAGTCTTTTTTACATGGCAAAGCACGTTATAACCAATATTTTTGTTGCAAAACCCAGTAAATAACATATATTTATGGACTGGAGTACTGCAAGAAATGCAAATGTAAAGTGTCAGATTCATAATGAATAAGACACTAGTAAGCAGGTTTAAGCACAAATAAGCAGCAGTAAGCATATGTAAGCAAAAGTAAGCATGTTTAAGTGTGTTTGTGCATGGATAAGCACTGCCTACACAAACTTAGCAATTTAGAAGCTGAGTGTAAGAAACTGTAACCGGAAGTTAGCAGCACTTAGCTCTGTGCAAACCCGCTTGCAACTGCTTTAAAGTGCCTTAATCACTCTGTATCCAAGGGCCCATGCTATGAGCCAGCAACAAAATAAACAGCCTCTGCAAGGCTCAAACCCAGGACCCTGCACACCACACACAAAGTGATTTACCACTAAGCCATGGCAGATATACGTAACCCTAATGTTTTCACAAACATATCATCCAGCACAATCATTCAACAGTACAGGAAATGTAGTAATATCATACCATACCTCTTAATAAAAGAATTCTGGACAAAGTGTGCCAAAATGTGGGTACAAATAGGGATGTATGTCAAATATTGTTCTTATACACTTAAAACTTAAGGAAACCACAGTAAAAAATTTCTCCAAAGCCAACTTCATACTTCTTAAGACAGAAGTGGTTTACTTCATGACACCCATGCAGATGGACAATACAGTTACAACTGCTGAATCCTACACAAATGCACTCTATAAGCATTTACACGATTACACGAGTGCATGGATTCTGCTATCCCAAACAGAACCAAGTCGCTATCCTCCAAAAAAAGGAAGCCAATCTGGTGGTTCCCTGCCATAAACAAACTGTACAACAGAAGGAAGAAACTGTTGCAAAAGAGAGTAAAATCCCATGAGTGGAGGAGCTCCCTGGTAAGCCTCAGTAAGAAGCTGAGATCCCTTATAAGATCCTCCAAAGCTAGCTACATAAACAAAATCACCACTAATTCCAAGGACAACCACAAAGCATTCTATAGCTATGTCAAGAATCTTGATGGCAGCACCCAGATCTGCTCTGAGTTACAGCACAAAGGCAAGAAAATTACAGAACTGCAACACCCAGATCTGCCCTGAGTTACAGCACAATGGTACAAAAATTACAGAACCAACTGATATTGCCAACATCCTGGCAGATAGGTTCAGTGCTAACTTTACCCCCCTCTCACCCCCTAAAGGGCCCATATCTATACAGGAAGAATGCAGAGTCCCTGTAATCACAACTATGCAGGTAAAAGCTGCACTCTCTAAAACCAAAAACACGGCATCCATGGGACCGGGCAACATCCCAGGCTGCGTTTTACGCGAACTTCAGAACAAACTGGCTCCCCACTTAAGCACCATGTTCAATAATAGCCTCTTATCAGGCTTTGTGCCCATTGAATGGCACACAGCAACAGTTATTCCACTCCACAAAGGGGGAGCCACCACTTATCCTGGGAACTGTTGACCTATTAGCCTGATGAGCCTGGTCTGCAAGGCCATGGAAAGTATCATCATGGAACTCATAAACAAAGACATTGGTAACCTCCAAACTCTGGATCCCACCCAGTTCGGGTTTATGAAAGGCAGATCATGCCTCCTGAACCTGATCGACTTCTTTGAGGCAGTCAACAAAGCCATAGATGAGGGTAAGGTGGTTCACACAGCCTATCTTGACCTCGCCAAGGCTTTCAACACCATCCTCCATTCTGGAATTATAGCTAAACTCACTAAACTAAGTATAAATCCCTATGTCACAAGATGGGTTGCCAACTGGCTCACTGACAGCACCCACACTGCAAAAGTTGCAGACTCCAAATCTGACCTCAAAGCAGTGACAAGTGGAGTACCACAGGGTTCCATCCTGGGACCTCTCCTGTTTGTTATCTACTTCTCTGAAGTACAGGCTAACACAGAAGGCCTCTGGCTAACAAAGATCGCAGATGACTGCAAACTAGGAGCCATAGTCAAGTCCCCAAATGATGTGGACATCCTACAGAAGGGCCACACTGAGACAGATGCCTGGTGTCAGAGCCATGGCCTCAAGCTCAATGCCAAAATGTTCAGTGTCATCCCCTTTGGTAAAAACCCTGTACCCATGAACTACCACATAGGCAGCAATCTACTTAACACTGAATGTGTGATAAGAGACCTTGGGACCCAGGTGGACAGTAGTCTCTCCTTTGATAGTCACATCTTCACAGTAGTCAGGAAGTCCTTCTATGTGGCACACCTCATCATAAAAGGGTTCTCATCCAGGAAAAAAGAGGTAATTGTTCCGCTCTACTCGACACTAATTAGACCCATTATAGAGTACAACGCCCCTTTTGGAATGTACCTCACAAGACATCTGCAGCAGCTGGAAAGGCTACAGAAGTACCTCACAAAGAGGATTACTGGCCTCAAACAAATGCCCTACACTGACCACCTCAAAAAACTCCAGCTTTACTCCGTAGGATATCGTCTACTCTGAGGTGATCTCTGCCATATAAAGCTATGTCAAACCCAGAGCTGTTGGACATGCTACACCTAAAGAAATCCAAATTTTTTCGAGCTACACGCTCTAGGGACTTAAACCTTGTCACCACAATAAACAGGACATGCTGGAGGGATAGATTCCTGTCCCAGAGACTTCCCATACTCTGGAACAGGCTACCCATCTATGTCAAGCAAAGTTCTTCATTAGCACTCTTCAAGAAAAATCTTGATGAGTGGATGGGAAATAAGAAATACACCCCAGGGATCACTTCTGTGTCTCTGCTCAACAGCGGCACAGGAAAATAACTTTCTTGTGTGGCGTAAGCCAGGGAACCTTGTTGGCTTGGCTTATGTAGGCCCTTGGGCCGATAGCCTAGTACCTACCTATGAACCTATGAACCTATATACGTTGCTAGTTAAACAGTTATATGTATTAAGACACATATTTTGAAGGAGTTGAAGACTGAAACACAAAGGTGTCATCATTAGTTACTGACTTCAGTCCTGAGATCATCCATGTCAATTGCCAAGAGAATGAGGTACAGGCCAAAATTATGAGCCAAACATGCATGGAAATATGGACAAATATATATCTGTAAATGTAGACAGATAGCTATATATATATATATGACAAATATTCACATAACATCAATTGTACATAGATAGATAACTGTTCATATGTATGTGTATATATATATATATATATATATATATATATATATATATATATATATATATATATATATATATATATATATATATATATATATGTATATATATATATATATATATATATATATATATATATATATATATGCACTGATAATGGGGGTGCGGGCTCAAATGAGGGATATCTTGTAATTAGTGCTGTTACTCCCCCTCCACAGCCCTAAAAGATATGCTGTGCAATCCAATATCCAGCACATACAGTTCTTGACTCCAGGACCCTCCACAACACAGCTACAATGGTTTAACAGTAAGCCAATTCACCTATAAAATGTCAGGGCAATATCTGTAACATATCATGCAGAAAAGTCATTCTACCATAGGGAATGTACAATGTGAAATGAGTACACATTACAATGGTGCAGATATGCACACACATCTACACATTGACAAATATATTCAGGTATATATATATATATATATATATATATATATATATATATATATATATAAGCTATATATAGGTATATACATTGACAAAAGGTATTAGTAGTCATACATATGTAGAAGTAGTGTGGAAGTACTTGGTGCAAAGTATATCCCTCAGCCACAAGCCCTGCAACTGGCACCTGTGAAATGTGTAGTGTGGCAACCATTCCCAAAAATGAGAATACTGACATTAAACATATACCCACTCACAATTCAAAGGACATGACACCATACACAGGTATGCATACACAGAAAACCTTTAATTTGTGTACTGTACAATAATGTATGCCATTACTTACAGCACATAGATTTTGAAATATATAATCAGTGATGAATGCAAGGCCCACACAAAACAGAAGATGCAAGCAATGTTGATATATAACATACCATGCTGTTCAGGCCAAGGCCTTCAATTAGTACAATAGTAGACAAAGGATTTGCCTTTAAGATAAGTAACAATCAACAATTACAGATGTAGTTCAGCAGCCTCCAATTACACCCTGTAGTCAAGCCCTAGGGGGAAATGTATTAGTTGTGGTAATGTCAATGTATCCATCACATAACATTGCTCAACTTAACATCTCACAATCACGCTGACTAACTGAACTGTGTGCAACAATGTAAGCTGTAGCCCACCACTGTTCCCATGGAGGAACATATGAAAGTGTACATTCACATACCTCAATGTGTCTTAACACTGATATCCATGACATGTTGTCACAGCCTAGGTTGATAGCATTGAATACCCCTTCCCCATAAAAGGTTGTACAAGGGCAAAGAACACTGTGTACCACACACTGACCTCTGGAATGTACAAGGGCACACATATGTTGTCCAACTGTTGCACCCATATGTATGGACCCTGACCAACATATTTTGTGTTTGCCCACGATATGACTGGGATGATAGCAGGAATGCTAGCAGTAAATAATGATAGGCTGTTACCTTACAACCCCTACCTGTATCACAGCAGGACAAAGCCTGCCATATATGTGGAGGACAGAGGCAGGAACACAGGACCATATTTGCAATATTGCTGTTACACACCCTGGAAATTGCTGGTGTTACAGGATTTTTTGCAACATACCCTTATGCAGGAATAATACATCAGAAACACAAATGGATGTAGCCATGTACTGATAGCATGCAACAGATAGACTGCCAGTGATATATCTAGGACAAGACTTGTGTGGTGCACAGAGAAAACCTAACAGACAATCCACTGGCCATTATGTGGATAGGCCCACAGTTGAGAGCTATGCAGACAGACTGCACTCCATCCTAAACTACTTTGTACACACAAACATTGTAAGACCAGCAATACACAATGCACATAACAACACTACTCATGCTGTCTTTAGGTCTGGAACCTTATACAACTGTGTA